>NC_091747.1:44069046-44369046 GCF_043380555.1 Nothobranchius furzeri | reverse complement strand
CAGATATTTAAAACTGACCTGGGTGGTGTACAGGCAGGCATGTTGTTATGATGTGTATTATGGGTGGAGTGGTTATTGCACAAAGATATTGTCTGTGTGAAATGACTCAGGAGAGACGTTTAACCAACGTAAACTCTATATTCTCTATGTCTTCACTTTGTTCTCCTGTATACCTGTAGCACACACACACGCTCACACATGCACACACACACACATGCATTCACGCGCACACAAAGTAATAAGATGAGAATTTGAAATTCAAATTTCTTTTCTCTCATCTCACTGTAGGAGTGATCTAAGAACCCACCCATCAATTTTGACTGTCAGATCAAAAAGGTCTTCATTTGCATCAGCTCATATGAATTTTCATCTCACACACTGAGTTTTTATTGCTGCCCAACATGATGAGACGTCTGTCTAATTAAAACAATTGGTTCTCGCTGAACTCAGCTTCCCCTTTGCAGCTAAGACTTGATATTTTTTTAATTATTATTATTATTAGCTTGATAGGTCAGGGATTGTCTTTACTTCATGAGACTCGCTTTCAGGTTTGCATTAAAAGTTCAATGTTAAAACATGGCTTCTGAATATTTTGGGTTTCATTAGCGCTTTCTCTTACAAATCACCCCTACAATATTGTAATGTTGTTTTATGACATCCGCACAACCCTTTGGGGTTCAAATGACTCCAAACACACGAAAACATTGGTTTGTTGTGAAATGGAAAATTATATCAATATATCATTATCGCATTTTCAACAATCCAAAGTATTGTTATAAATCAAATTCAAACTGACGTATTTGGGCATTAAAATGATGCCCAAATGACAGATGATGATGTCCAAACTTGTAAAAATCAAGTAATGTTTTATGGCGGTTGCCAAGGCTATAGAGCTAATGCTGCAGCCCCGTAAATGGATATCAGCTGTCACGATCTGGAGAGAGAGCTGAGTGTGTGTCCAGCGCAGCCACGGGGAGTGGTGTTTTGGTCAACCCAAATGCAAGTCCATGACCTGAGGAGAGATTCCAACTGATTTGCTAAGGAGCAATGCTGAGTGAGGAGCTCGAGGAGAGAACGTCGAGGGGTCAATGACTGAGCGAGCATGTGATAGGTGAGTGGGAGATGATTAAGTAGGCTGATGAGATGATGAGATGAGTGGTAACAGCTCCAGAAGGGTCCAGAACCTGGTGGGTTCCCACGACCGTTCTTCAGGTCTGTAACCCTCCCAGTCCACCAGGTATTGCCAGCCCCAGCCCCGCCGGCGGGCGTCCAGAATGCTTACCATGTGCGCAGGCTCGCTGTCAATCACACGAGGAGCAGGGGGCCTCACCGGAGGCGGTGACAAAGGGGACATGAGCTGCTGCTTGAGCTGGGAAACGTGGAACACGGGATGGATCCTGAGAGAAGCAGGGAGACGGAGACGGAAGGCCACCGGATTGATGCGACTAATCACCTTGTAAGGTCCAATGAAGCGGGGGTTGAGTTTGGTTGAGTCCGTGAGGTGGGTGGTAGAGAGCCAAACTCGGGCCCCGGGCTGGAACACTGGACCAGAGCGGTGGCGACGTCGGTGCTGCTGGGCATATTGGTTGTTTGCCCTGTTAATGGCAGCCCATGCACGGATCCATGCCTCATGCCTGACGACATCGGCGAACCAGGTCCTGTGCTGCCAGGACGCCCACCTCAGGCTCCTGATGGGAAAACAGAGGAGGGTTGTAGCCATTACACACTTAGAGAGGTAGCAGAAGAGATATTCCGTCCCCGGCTCTCTAGGAGAGATGAGGAGGGGAGTAATACAATTGGTGTGTGGGTTAAACAATAACAGAGTGCAGTGTCGCTTAAAAAACAAGAATTTATTACAAAAAATGAGGGAAAATTTACAAAGGATCTTAACAATACCATATACAAAAACAAAAGAAGCTATATCCAAAAAGGAGATACGAAAAACGCCACCCCAGAAGGGGATGGGAATTTAACAACCGAGAATATAAGTATATAAATACAAAAGGGGAGGTCCGAGGTCAAAAGTCTAAAGCCGGTCCAAAGTCAAATAGCCAAATGATCTACTTCTAAATCCAAATACCAAAACGAGTCAAAATATCAAGTCTACCAAGCAAAACCAACAGCGAACGAGGAGAACAGAGTAGTACAAACTCAGCCGAGTCTAAACTCTTCAGCAGCTAGCTGCTGTAGCTAGCTGCTAATAACACCCACTTTAGCTTGCTGATTTAACCTTGTAAACCAGATTTATTTAGTTGTATTAATTAGATAGTTTGTATAGCTCTGGATTTACTGTTATCTTACTATGTTAACACCAATTTATAAACCATGGTTACGCCAATATCATCCAGCCAGCAGCAAAAAGGGGTGTTTTGGTTTCTAAACAGGAACGCCCCCTTCTAAAATGGGAATGCCCCTTTCATAAATGGGAACGCCCCCTTCTTCTTATTCGCTCCTGAATTGTTTCTTCACATACGGTCTCAATCGACATTTCAAAATAAGATAATGTTCATTTTGATTATTTAAAGAAAAACTTTAAGATAAAAGAGTGAAAATTAAGATTATTTTAAACAAACTATTGTACTTTTCAAAAAAAATATTGGAATAATTTAGAAGAGATTAACATTGTTTAAACACCCCTTAGCTGTTGGTGGAAATTAACCTGACCAGACAGGCCCATGCTGCCTTATGGGAAGCATTGGTTCTCTGTGCAGAATTAAACAGAGAACAAGTCTGGTATGCCAGACTAGGAAACCTCAACTGATGAGGATGGTTCAGTAGCATTTTGTTGCAGAGGGACAGAGGAAGCTCTACTCCATGACAGCAGGCGTGATGAGCTGTCACAGTGCTGCGGAGTAAACAGTGAGACAGAATTCATGGCAAAACATTAGATATTGGAGCGATCTGTGACACATAGTTACTTCTCTGTAGTTTTGTTATGTATAAAGGAGGATGAGCCTGCAGCTGTTTAGCTGCAAGATGGGAAAAAGAAAGAAAGAAAGAAAGAAAGAAAGAAAGAAAGAAAGAAAGAAAGAAAGAAAGAAAGCAAGAAAGAAAGAAAGAAAGAAAGAAAATGTGACTCGCAGCCGTAGACTGAGGCCAAAGCAGTTTTGAAAACGATTCTTCCTCTTTGAGGAAGGTGTGCTGAGCTGACTCTAAAAAGACGAGTTTACAGCGATGCTTTATTTTATCTTTTCAGCTTTGTTTTGGTTAGCCGTCTGCCTAGTGACGCACGTGTTCTGGAGGTGCGCTCATGAAGTAGGGTGTCCTGCTGGAGCAACACGTCGTGCCGTCTGCCTCACAGAAATCTTGAGTTCCACCTTTCTGGAGTTCTCACAGTGTGACATGAACAATCGTGTGCGACGGTCAACAATCGAACAGTGTGATCCCGGCATTATGGACATGTTGTGTAGACTTTTACTTTGACACATGTCCACCAGCGAAAATTACGTATGTTGATGCCCATTCTGATTGGTTGGTGGCATGCTACAGTAACCCCCACTATGGTGTTTTGTGGCTCTAACAGAAACGCCCCTTGGCTAGCCCGACCCTGCTGAGTTACTTGGTGGTATGTATGTATTATTTTGAAGGAATTTACAGGTTTAGCTTATGACTGCTGCAGTAACCACTTGTCTCCATCAGAGGGCAGGAAAATCTTTACTCTCAAAGTCTTTTTTGTGTGTGTGTGTGTGTGTGTGTCCTGTCTGGCTGCGAAGCAAACAGAATTGATGTCTGAATGCTGGTTATAAGCCTTACAGGTTTACTCTCAGGTGGAGCATCACAGCGTCTGCTTTTAATGCCACGCCTGGTACTTAAAACTTTATTGTTATTGTTTTTGAATGCTTTGTAAATCCGACCAGACATGGAGGCAGAGGTGAAAGAGAAAGATAGAGACGCAATGATGGGGGGGGGGGGGGGGGGGGGTCAACAATGAACAAGAATCTACTTCTAGACCTGCAGAAAGAGACAAGAAAAAAAAGCAAAAAAAAAAAAGGGACACAACGACAATACAACAAGATCAAGCTATCACTGCGTCAACTTGATGAAGAAATATATAATCAACATTGTTTAACTGAACAACTGACTGCTCCCTTCTCCTGGGACTTCTTTTGGTGACATAAATCTTCGTCTCCCCTCTCCCTGCCACACCTGGTGTGGGGTGCGGTGCCTTGGTCTCCCTGGGTCGTGGCTCCCGGGTCAGGGAGTTTAAGATTTTTGGCATATGCCTGACCAATCCCGGTGGCTGCCTGGTGGGGTCTGGGTCCCTGGGCTCTGCTGGGTACCCGGCGGGGCTGGTCACCCCTGGGTCCCGGGCTCGGCCGGCTAGAGGGTGGGAGGCTGCGGGCGGGCCTGTGGGCTTGCCGCTGATAACTCCCGGGACTCTGCCGGCTGCTGGTTGTGGCCCCGCGGGGCGATCCTCTGCGCCTCTCGAGGGGGGCAGGGGCTTTTCTGGTCGCAGTCTTCCTGGAGTTCCTGTGCTCTGGGGCAACTCCTGGATCTCTGGAACTTGGAGCTCCTTCCGTCTCCTGCACATCTTTAGGAGGCAGATCTGTGGCCCCTCACACTCTCTATTGGATGCTCCTATAGAGAAACCTTACATAAGCAAGCGTGTGTACACACACAGGTGCTCACATGGTGCTCTCATAAGTATGGACTTGGGCACGTTCAACACATGTCTTAAGGCTATGGTGGGCACTTAATGCACTGTGATTTATTATCGTGTGATTACTCTCAAAGACTTTAAAGGATTGAGTTCTCTTCATCCAGTTGATCTAAATAATACATATAAATCCCTTATAGACTGAGTATTTGGCCATCAATCAAATCAAATGACAGTTTACAAGTAATTGAATTAAAAGTTTATTTAGACAAACAAAAAAAACTGCATTTCTATTTTGTTCCTGGTTAGATTAGCTGTATTTGTTCTTCACCACTGGAGCACATCAATCCCCCCTCTCATTCATATTAGGTCAACTTAAAACTGATCTTGTAGCGGTGTAGCTAGGGGAGAGTGTAGCATGACCCATGTGACGTGACGGCGTATGAAAACACTTGAATGTGTGTGTCTCACGCCCGAATCATGAGAGTTGGCAGCCCTCATTCAGAACTGTATTAACAAGCTAGCCGTAAGACAGCAAACAACCACACTTCCTCCAATTCCAGAGAAATCTTACCGTAAAGAGTGTAGTAAGTGCTCCCTACTGTAAAACAGCTCACTGTGTATGACTCATTTTAGATTGTCATCTAGAATCTTCTGGGCTGATCCGTAAAAGCCATGAAACTCGTGGAACAGGAGGATGAAAGTACCTTTGTTAATAAAAATGGACTGCTGTAAACAAATTTGATGCAATCAATCATTTGTCACGATGAAATATTCCTAGAAGCCTTTAAACTATTTGAACTGGAAATGAAATACAAATCTCACAAAATGTGTGCTTAATTAATCAGAAAATGTTGCTAATAAAAGTCCAACTGTGACAAATGTGAGTAAAACAAACAAAAAATAAACTGTGATAAAACATAAACTCACAAATGGAAACATCGGATCGGGAGACATGAAACGAACCCAAACTGTGTTTCATCATCTCTTCTTCTCCAAAAAATTAACATATCAGCTGAAAACATGTAAATTATTCTTTTCGTTCTCGTTTCTTGGAATTCTAAAACGCGGACTAAATTTGGATGTAAAATGTCACTGGGGGGGGGGGGGGGGCACGTTGAATCTACTGACAGATTAAAAGCAGAGATATGAATTCTCATCCAAGCCACTAATTCACCTGAAGTTGGAGCTCAAACACCTCATTGCCCTTTAGATCAATAATTATCTGTTGAAACAAGAGTAAATGACCTGATATTAGCCTCGTAAATTGCAATAACACGTTACCAAAGTGAAACATTTTCACCCTTTCTGAGTGAAACAAGCATTTGTGATTAACGTGTCTGCACTCTGTGGATCTGAATCCTGCCTCCAATAAAAAATGTCGAGGAGAGGGAAAGATGAAACCCGAAACTCAGCTGCACTCCTCCTGCCGAGCAGCCCCGGAGATCTGCGGAGCCCAAGGCTCTGAGGACGTTTTATGTGGCGTCTTTTTGATGTAAAAGTCAAGGAGAGTTCTCTGTATTCTACCGGCAGCCTGGCTTCAGCCTGACCAGGCTGTGATCAGAGATCTTACTTCTTAGGAAAGAGGGCTTGGGGAACCCGGTCATTTGCCATTTTAAATTAATCTCAACTTTTTGGTTCCAGGTCCAATGAGACAAGAGCTCCGTTTCAATTTATATGGGTGGCATATCTCTGCCAGTGAATAATTGGTTGTTTCTTACACCCAGATTTGAGTAAGTGTATGGATTTTATTGCAGCAGGGAGCAGGAAAAAAGGTTTTAAATGCATATAACTAAATTCTGCAGGGCACGGTGGGGTAGTAGTGAGCCACCTCGGGGCTGGTTTCCTCCCAGTTGGGTCTCCTCCTGCCCAAACATCTTAGCATCACCCGCATGGAGCCAGGACAGAGGAGCACACAGCTGGGTTTGGAATACATTTGGCTAAGGAAGCAAACCGGATTAGTCTATTCATCTACTCGCTGCCCTCTCCTCCTGCTACACCTCCTCTTTTCTCAGCGGGAGGCCACAGTTGTGTCACTCCTGCCTCCTCTCCCGTGTCCCCTCAGACGAAACTGTCCATGCCAATCAGCCTCACCGTTGCTCAACACAAAACACAAAGGATGGGAGGAAACGGAGAGGGAGAGATTAGCATCTCATGGCCAGACCATGAATATATTCAATAAGCAGGCAAAAAAAAGAGAGAGAGAGAGAGCGACCCAGCTGTTTCAGCTACATTTCATATTACCACGTTCCTCATGTGAGGCAATAACTGTGTGAATGAAAGCAATGCATTTTCTATTTTCATTTTCCATTTCCCTTTCTACTCTGGCAGCTGCAGACTTTTATTTGTCTGAGCTAAAGCGCAGTTAAAACTCCACATTCTGCTGCCCATAGGTAATGTTCTCACTCAAGCTGTCGACACTCACTGCTATTGCTACAATAAGTGAGCAGCAGGTGTGAATGCCAATAATATTACACTTTCATTTCACACAGCAGAAATTCTAACTGAAGGACACTTGAATCACGGAAGCTGAATTCGTGTTAAGTTAAGCAGTTCTAGGCTGAATGACGGTGACTTACTCACCTAATAAGACATAAAAATTATATTTTCCCAAAATGCATCGACTGAGTTTACTAAAATTCTCTATAAAAATAAGAAAACATCATTAGGGTGTCAATTCGCAGGGGTGGAGGCCGCTCTAAATCTTTCATGGGAGGTGTCAATTTTCACAGATAACATAGGGCTAGACAGGAAATCACACACAGTTTCAGTGTACAATCCCTGGTAATTTTCAAAATAAAAGTCTTGCAGCGATGCAATTTCATATATTTGAAGCTTACATGTGACCCAACGGTTTACTCACTCCCAGCATCGTTTCATGACTTTAATCCTGGCAGTGATTTCTTTTTTGGTTTAATGGCGGATGGCAAAAACAAACCATAACTTTTGAAGTCTCGAGGGATTTTGTGATCTCACGAGTCGAGCGAGGAGCACGGCAGAGAAGCCTTCACTGCTGAGACTCCCGGTATGCACCGGAGTGCTGTGATTGTCACGAGCATACCGTTCCGCTGCTGTTCCGCACTGCTGAGGATTCCAGTTTGCAGTAGGGGTAAGTCTCCTCCCTTTCCGGTCGGCTCGTGGATCCCCGGAAAAGTGGATAAATGAATGCAACCCATGGCTTTAAATTCCCTGAATTTTAGCCAGCTGAATCATTTCTGGGTCACGTTGTTCTTCATGGCATTAATATGCTATCGCTAATTATGGCTAGTAAAGAGCTAGCATGTATGTATAGGAAGCCTAAGTCTCCTGCCTTTCCGGTCGGCTCATGGGTCCCCGGAAGAACGAAAAAAAGATTGCAAGTCAACTGGGCTAAAAGCTGTTTTCTAATCCGCTTTGCCGTCTTACGCCCTGGATTACATATATGTTGTACTTATCAGCTTGTAAAAGTTTATAATTAGCGTGACTACAAATCAGACATTGGCACGTCAACACGTAATCTCTTCTCTAGCGTAGCTGCTACAAACCACATGGCTAGATTTATGGTGGTTCTCTCCTCCTGAAGGAAGGATTTGAAGGTCGCTAAACTTACAGCCATTTTTCCTCTGTTCATCTCCGTGTCTGGTTCAATCACGTCACTTTGGTGATGCGCATTTGTAGTCAGACTTATTTTCACACAAAATAAAGTTTCCCACACTTCAAAAATAAGCACATTCTTGGCATCAAAATGCATCTTAAAAATTCACGGACATCATATGTGAAATCCATAACAAACTGAATAAGAAAATAGCATTTTAGCCCCATTGACCAGTATTCATTTTTTTCATTTTTCCTGGGACCCATGGTCCAGAAGAAGATGGGCGTGACTTAGGCTCTTTTTTTTATTTGGCTAAAACAAGAAAACTCTGCCCTCTTTAGAGCTGCACCTGATGTACTTTACACTAAAACCATGTATTTAATGTTTCAAGGAAAGTTCGGTCTAACATTTACAAACAGTTGCTAATCTTACTCATTTCCTCAGAAGTGTTCTAGCTTTTGGTTTTATTACGCTTCATCCTCATTGGGCAAATACTGATGTGTAAACAAGCTGTGACACCTCTGTGAGTAATGGCAAACTAAGCCAACAGCCAACAGCTCCATTGGAGCACTGCTCTGCTTCCTGAATCAACAAAGATGCTACATTCAAATCAAAGCCATAATTGTATTGTGGTAAATGTTAATTCATTCACTTGGTGACTTGGTAATGACATGCTTGGTATAGAAAGGGTTGCGTTAAATACAGATTGACTAGAGTTTTCCATTAACGCTCTTCGTTTTCTTTTATTCCTTTAACGCAGTCGATTGGTATGTAAAAACTAGCAAAACACATCTACAAACTCATAAAAATAAATAGATTGTAATAAAAAACAATTAGAGACATTTTAATTATGGCACTACTGCACATTGTTGTAATCATTTTACTCCTCTTTGTATTTGACCTTTAACTAAAAGTTTTCATTCTTTTGTTTTTGTTGTTTTTAACTTTTAATTTTTGTCATAAAAGTGTTTTCAAAGTTATTGTTGTCCCCTTAAATCTATATATATCTTCTATCACTGAAGCTATTTTGTTCATTTGTGTGTGTTTAGTGACCTTTTGGAGATATTTTGTGGCTTAGGCTAGAAATGTGGTCCATGTGTTGGTTTGTCTTTATGGTCAGGGTTAGGGTTCAGGTTAAGGTTTCTGAACTTGTGTACTAAAATGCAGCGCTACATAAGATTGTGTGACTCTGAAGTTCTCCTGTGGATGTCGTCTCGACCCATTTTGCTTTTGAGTTTATGTAAGATTACATTTCTATTTCTATTTCCTTTACTGTTTTTGCACTCATTTAACACTTGTATCTGCTCTTATTGTAGCTATGTAACAAAACTCTGGTATGCACTGTTTTTATTTTAAAGTGTGCATTCAATCGTTATTTCAGCATGGTCTCCAGTATGGATGAATGTCTTGTGAGATGTTTTTAGTTGAAAAAAAAAAGCTCTGGCACTGTTGTTTAAGGAAGTAACAGTTAATTGGAGGAGATGGGGGGTGGAAAATGGCAGTCGTGCTCTTTAATATTCAAGATATGCAAAAATATTGGTTCTGATTGGCTAACAGCAATGCAACTCTTCCGCTGCCTCCGTTTGCTCTTCTTTCTTGGATAAAAAATACAAAGTTTTATCTCAACTTTATGTTTTCGGTGAATCTCACTGCCACAGCACAGCAACCAGCACTGTGCTGAACATCAACAGCACCATTGCACTGGCATTGGTAGAACATGCCCAAATATACCCGTACCCTGTTAGCTTTGTCCTCTGCATGAAAGCCTTTAACCCTTTCAGGCTCAAAATAAGTTTTGATAAAAGGATGAACAACTAAGTCCTTCAGAGGTACTTCTGAGTTAAAAAATGCTCATGAAATATATATGTGGAGTAACCAGGCAGGTAGCTTTTAACATTGCAAATCTGCAATGCCTGCCTCCAGAGGGTTAAGACAGTTTATTAGATTATGTATGCAACCCGTGTCGCTTTCATCCATTGTGTGGTGGGGAGGGCTTGCTTTTCCAATGTGAGAAAGTAGAGCTAAATGGTAAACAGCCTGTGTTGGTACACATTTACATGCTGGTGATGACGATGAGCTACAATGTAGCTACAGCTGTTCTGGAGCGCATCGACAGAAGTGAGAATGTCGAACACTGGGCCACCGGTCCGTCTGACCACCACGAGCAGGCAAGGTGGGTTAAGTGTCATGCCCAAAGACACAACAGCCGGCAGGTGGCATGTGAAGACAGTTAAATCTATGTGTCTCACACTCAGTGTGTCAGAAATGGCAGCCCTAGTTATTGGCAGGTAGTAGATGAGTCGTCAGTGCTAGCGCTAGCATCTTGCTCCTTGCTTGCTCCACAAAAGGTCTCAGCCTCACGTGTTTCAGCCTAGAATGTAGATAGTAAAGTTGTTCAATCGTGGTTTTCTGTCTAAAAACACCCGCCAACTTCTGTTAGCTTTGGTTAGTTCAGGTAGCTTGTAGCTCCATAGGCTCAGCGTTTGATGGGCATCAATCATCTGACCCCAGGCTTACAGCCCCTCTCTCAGCTCTTTTTTTTTTTTTGTATTGTCCAAATGTGACGAGATGCAGCCAAGATGGTGGTGATGGGAACCGTCCACTGGGCTTCATTTCATCTCTTCAAAGACCTACCGGAGGGTTCATTTGTCTTATATATACAGTGAATGGTGTACTCTTGGCTTTTTGATGGGGAAACATTATCAAGCCACCGTCATCCCCTGGTGGGCAAGAGCATGACCAGTGCTACCGCTGGCATACTTTTAGCAGTGGTGCGCAGACCCAGGAGCCCTAGAAAATATTTCAGGACAAAGCTCCACTCAGGCTGCTACTAGAAACTATGATTCACTCTGCGACCCTAAGTAAAACCAGAAAGAATGCTTCTGTCACACACTGGACATGTCCAGGTTACACAGTTCAAAGGAAACCTCAGACAGACACACACGGACATTAGAAAGCTCAGGATACTGGATCAAAAAATATTTTATTCACTCACCACTGCAGTCTCATTTTTGAATTGGTTGAAAAAAGGGAGGAAAAGAGATTTGAGAGTTAATGCAAATGATCTAAAGATCTATTTCAGCTCCTGTGTACTCGTCGTATTTCATCTGACAGAGCTGAAGTGGAGTTAAATGTTTGTTTAACTGCAGACCACCCCTTAATCTAAGATGTTAGTACATCATTTATGCACGCTGTGAGATCCTCCACCCAACAACTGAGAGGCACCACAGAGATAAGATCTTATCTTACATTAGACAACTTGTAGAAAACCTTATCAGCACTGTTTGTCACAATAGCATGAGCTGCAGTTTCAGGGTCTAAATGAAATATGGCGGCAATTATCAAGTTGCCTGGTATTCGAATCAGCAGCAAGACACTTAATAAAGCCAGCATGGTGAAAAGATGTTGTACAGCTTTTGTCGGACATTCAACGACTGTCACAGTCTCTGTTGACCTAATTCAATTTTCTTTTCAATTACCTGTGGTATATTACCATCACAGCTGTTGTTATTGTGATATAAATCACCAAACTGGACCCTGTGGCTACAGCAGAAAGGAACCCCACTGGGTGATGTAGAGCTGTGTCCTGTCTGGTCCCTGACTCTCTTAAATATCTTTACGAACCACACTTCAGAAACAACACTGCACCGCTGAGTGGCTTTACAAGACCATAATGTATAATTAGCAGCAAGTTTAGAGATGTAACTGATAGCTGAATGCAAACGAAACAAGTTCGGAGGCTTTCAGCTTGTTATTTGAGGGTGTGTAATTGAAAAGTCCTTCCTGTAATGCACTCCCTTTCTTAGTGCTTTGTTCCGGCTTCACATCTATTTTTTTGTCTCCATCCAAACACCTGTGACAGTTTGAGCGAGGTGATGGCTGGTCAACGAGCAGGGGGGGCCAATTGACTGGGTTGTGTTCCACTGTCACCTCAGAGCCCCACTGAGATGAGAACATTGATTTATTCGAGAGGGAAGAAACAAGAGCAACCAAGTTCAAAAACACCCTTTAATCGATGGGGGCGTTTTTGTTTTTTGTTTTTCTGTATCCAGCAACGCTACAGTGTGACTAGAATTAGCTGTCCGGCTATACGGTGTGGGCACAGACCAAAGATAATACAGTGAGTGGACGTTAAATGAAATGTCATGCAGAAGTACATGCTTTTGAAAGGTCGTGTGCATCAGTGGAGAAGGTGTTTTTGAGTTTTATTGTCAGGTCAAAGGAAGGTTAACAAGCTGAGCTGCTGTCTGAGAAGTGTGAGCAACTTGACAGCCCGAGTTTGAGGTTCCTCAGTATCAGCTCCCTTTTTTAGTTGGTCCACCAATTGAACTAAGAGTTTGGATGTTTTTAGGCAGGGCTCCGTTAAACATAATGAGCAATTAGAAGATGTAGATAACCTTTTAAACCAGTTTGGAAAACTCTGTTCAGGAGACAGAGCAATGCGTCAAGGTTAAGTTTGACTAAGTCTAGCCAGAACCTCTCAACCTCACTGACCAACTCAGACTCTTTCCTCACCAGAGAGGCTGTTGGCTTCATCAGAACGAGATATCCAGCTCTCAGTGGAGCCGGTCGCAGCCAACATGAGAATCAGCTCCTCTAGATCCGAGGCCATGGTCTTCAAGTTCAAATTCAATTCAAATTCAAAGATACTTTATGAATCCCAGAGGGAAATCAGAGTTTCAGTACACACGATTCTGAGATCAGACATGCATACACAGGCATAGACACATGACAAGAATTGGTGACTGTGGTCATTCGCAACCCGAGTCGTGCTACCTTAATAGCCTTGAGTCATTAAAGGGTAGATTGCCTTCTCCCGGTCAGAGACGAGGTCCTGTTCCAAGTGGAGGAGTTTAAATATCTTGGGGTCTTCTTCACGAGTGAGGAAAAAATGGAGGGGGAGATCAACAGGTGCTGCATCTGCAGTGATGCAGATGTTGCACCAATGTGTCATGGTGAAGAGAGAGCTGGGCCGGAAGACGGAGTTCTCGATTTACCTCCCTACCCTCACCTATGGTCATAAGGGAGGGGCTTGGAATAGATCTGCTGCTACTCCACATTGAGAGCAGCCAGGCAAGAAAGAAAGAATGAAAGAAAACAATCTTTTATATGGCACCTCTCAAGATAAAAATCACGACACGTTTCACAAACAAGCAAGGAAAAAACAATTAAAGTATAAAAAAATATTAATAATATGTTTAAAATGACAAAAAATGTGATAGAAAATAATAATGTAAGGAAAGGGAGAGAGAAAATGAATAGGAAAGAGGGAAGTCAGTGGAGAAAGGCAGAATAACTAGAAAGAGCAGAAAAGGAGAGGGTGGTGAAGAAGGTCACGTCAAAGCCATCTTGAACAGGTGGGTCTTCAGCTGCTTTTTAAAGGAGACCACTGAGTCCACTGATCTCAGGCTCAGGGAGAGAGAGGTCCAGAGTCTGGGGGCTACAGCAGCAAATGATCTGTCACCTTTGGTCTTCAGCCTGGTGCACTGCACAACCAGTAGGCTTTGGTCACTGGACCTCAGGGACCTGCTGGGGGTGTAGGGACTGAGAAGATCACCAACGTATGATGGTGCTTGTCCATGTAAGGCCCTATAGACCAGAACCAGGATCTTGACATGAACACTGAAGTTGACTGGCAGCCAATGAAGCACAGGTGCCATCTTGTTACCGATGAGTTGAGGTGTCTCTGGCATCTGATTAGGATGTGTCCTGGACGTCTCCCTGATGAGATTTTCTGGGCACATCCAACTGGGAGGAGACCTAAAGTAAGACCCAGGACACGCTTTAGGCACTATGTCTCTCAGCTGGCCATGGAATGCCTTGGGATTCCCCCAGAGGAACTAGTGGGGGAAGTCTGGGCTTCTGTGCTTGGGCTGCTTTGTAAAATAGAAAAAACATAAACCTCTGAGAAACTATCGAAGCTGTAGGCTAGATATACAACCCCACCTTCTTGTCAGTCAGGTAGAATGAAACACTATTTTTCTAAACAGAAGTTGTTCAAAGAGCCATCCACAACTGGTGTGATTTTACTTCTTCAAAATCTTTTCAGATAAATCTACTTTGTTCAAAGTGAAAAATCTCAAGATACAAAAAATACAGAATACACAGAGTCACCCAATTTTCTTTGGTTTGAATATTTTTGCTCATTGTTAGTACGCTGAGATATACCTCTTGAATCACTGGATGAAATGTACTTAAACTCAAAGATCTTCTTTAGAAGTTCATCTACAACTGGCTGAAATTTGGAGTCAATCCAATTCATGATGGTTGCAACAGTTAACCAACTCAGTCACTTGAGTTAACCTTAGTTAGAGCTAATTCATTTGCCAAATATGTCTCAATACAAAACATTTCAAGAACCACTGAACGGATTTCTGTGACATTTTTAGAATGCAATAATTAGATATGCATCTGGTTCAGCCAGAATAAAGATGGCCACCATAATCAACATTAGCAAACACGAACATAGATAAACCACCTTTTACAAGCAAGCGTGTTTCCCTTAAAAATACTGTTTGTTCTTGTTACGTGTGATGTTACATATTTTTTTTTTTACTTTGTTTGCTGCCTTGTGGACAAACAAGATCAATGCAGAGTCCAAGATCTGTTGGTGTTTTCTTTGGTTTTATTCCCAAAGATTTGAAAGCAACAGCAGGGCTTCTTTTCAAAAGCAAGATTTTTATTCAGGGCCAGCTCTGGGTAATTTGGTGCCCAAGGCAAGAGTGCCCATTTGCCAAGACCCCCCAGCCCCCCCCCCCCCCCCCCCCCCCGCCCCCCCACCTGCACGCCTCTCACCCAAACCCAAGTCCACCCACCCACCACACATTGGAAAAAGTAACTCCACAGTGATTCCTTAGTTACTAATTTTTTATTTTAAATATTCACACAGCAACTCTTTAAAGTCAACAGCCTGAACAAAAAATGTAAGCTTGGAAGATAAGTAACCTGAGAATATTACAATAACCAACAACTCAAAATGCTGTGCAAATGTCATTGGGGGGGATGCAAAATTCAAGTTGCATAAAGTCATAAAATAATTGAGTCAAGAACTTGAACATAAATCATTAAATTAACCAAACTCACCTCAGTTTCTGCTCACTGAAACACACACACACACACACACACACACACACACACACACACACACACACACACACACACACACACACACACACGCGTGCTCACGTGTCTGTTTTTCTATCATAGTGGGGACCCTCAATTGACTTCCATTCATTTTTGTGATTCCACTATGCCTAACCCAAACTCTAACCTTAACTAAAACTTCATTCACACTATACCTCTAACTGGTATAGTAATCTTCTGGTAAGCTTCTAAAAAAGTGAGGGCCAAAAAAATGTCCTCACTTTGAAAAATGTCCTCACATTGCAGGGAAAATGGTCAAAATGGTCCTCAGTATGTAGTAAGTACAAGAACACACACACACACACACACACACACACACACACACACACACACACACACACACACACACACACACACACAAGAGTAGCTTAGAGGAAATGTTGGTTTGGCTAAAGCAGATAAAACACACAAAGGGGATAAAACCGGGTGGATGTCAATAATAAATACACACACACACACACACACACACACACACACACACACACACACACACACACACACACACACACACACACACACACACACACAAAGAAAAATTGTAAACCTGAAACCTCCTGTAGCTAAGAAGCGCCTGGTGTGGCTGACACATCTCAGCCTTTGCCCAGGCCCGTTTGAACTATACCAGGATGGAAGATAACACTCCAAGAGCCCAGAAGTCAATGAATAACACAACAAATGCTTTTGTAACCTCTGACATGTTACCATTGGAAGGCTGAGAGATTGCATTTTAGATTTCCAAAACAAACGTTAACGTTTAAAATTAACAAGGCAATGTGTCTGAATGTTTCATGTGCGATAAACCAGAGTGTCTGGAGTATTATTGTGTGTTTTTACCCATCACCTGCTTTTAACTTGTATTTTCAGAATAAACTTTCCAAGAAACAGAACACGACTTTAAAAATACATGTATCTGGAGGGAACTTGACCTAACTGGATAAAAGAGACTTTGCTCATTTAGCTCTGCCAGCTTGAACCCAACAAATAAGATTACTTCTGCCTCAGAGAAACATTTATAGAAACTAATTGATTTAATGCAAATAAAGAAGTCGTTATTGTCTCTCCAGGCCTCCCCTCAGCTCTGTCCTCACACCAAACACATTTAGTTTTATCTTCCACGTTTCCCGCCACCTAATCATGCAAATTAAAGTTAGAACGTTATGAAGAAGAGAAAATTAAAAACTGTGAAGAAATAGTAAAAAATATTTTCTTATCTTCTTTGTTACTAAGGAAAATTAAGAAAAACACATCAGTTCAAAGTTATTACGCCCCCGGTGCTCAGCCTTGGCATTAGTAACAAGTACAATTTTGATTACTTGAGCAAGATTATGCTTTTAAAAAATATAAAGACCAAGTTCACTGCTTTTTCCCAACACATCTACAATGGTCCCTAATATAAATGAATGCCTTGTGGGTTGATCTCTGTGGGGGAAAAGCTCTGGTGCTCCTGTTTCAGGAACTACAGTAGAAGTGAGCTTGTTCAGAGTTGAGCAGAAGACGGCGGGATTTGGAGTCTTACTTCCTGATATTTGGACATCTCACCTCTGATTGGGTAACAGCAAAACAGCTACGGATATCCGCTCGCTTTGTAACGTTGATGTTTCATCCCCACTAATAACACAAGTCTGAAGAAGTTCTAACAGTTAGCTTCTACCTGCCAAACATGCTCTGCTGTTTCCTGAATGCTAAATCATCATCAGTCCATGAATGCTACTGTGACAGCGTGGGTTAACTCAGCTCACCTCAGAGTAGTCAGTTTTCCCTCCCAGCTCTGTGACAAAAAGTTTTTTTCTAGACAAAGTCTCCAATATTAGGAGTCGAATCATTTCCCCGGAGATGTTCTGCTACCTGTATCTGTTTGTACCAGATGCTTTAACCATTTTGAGCCGATCACACTGCCTGCCTTGGAGAGATTAATATTTTCCATGAAGCCATCAGGATGTCCTGATGACATTGTACCAGCCAGACTCTTCCGGGAGGTTCTTCCAGTGGTAGCCCCTTATGTGCTCAACATTATTAACTCCAGCCTTGTTTTGGGAATTATACCCTCTTTTTTTAAACATGCCTCGCTTCAACCACTACTGAAAAAATCTGGCCTAGACCCAACTGTCCTCGGGAATTTTCACCCCATTTCAAAGCTCCCCTTCTTGTCAAAAGTAATGGAAAAGGCTGTTTATAATCAAATTATGCCCCATCTGAACAATTTTGGGGTCTTGGATAAATTTCAGTCTGGTTTAAGACAATATCACAGCACAGAATCCGCTCACATCAGGGTTTTTAATGATATTATTTTAGCCACTGATTCCGGTTCCCATGTTGCCCTGGTGATGTTGGACCTCTCAGCTGCATTTGGCATGGTTGACCATGACATTTTATTGTCCCGCCTTGAGAGTTTGGTCGGCATTAAGGGATCTGCGCTTGACTGGTTCTGCTCCTACTTTGACAACAGGTCTATTAGAGTTAGAATGGACGACTGTTCATCTCCCTCTGCTGCTCTTCCTTGGGGCGTGCCACAGGGTTCTATCCTCGGCCCCATTTTATTTAGCATTTATATTCTTCCACTGGGACTAATCTTTAGGAAGTTTAACATTAACTTTCATCTTTATGCGGACGACTGCCAGATTTACGTTCCGCTGAAGACTTTTACCTCCATCCAGCCGCTCTTGATTGCCTGAGTGAGGTTAAAGACTGGCTGTCAGCAAATTTTCTGCTGCTGAATGATTTTAAGACAGAGTTCATTGTTTTTCCTCCTAATGGCTCATCTTCCTCCACTCCTGATTTTTCTGCTCTTCCTTTTAAACTTAGTCAAACAATTGTTAATCTTGGAATTAAAATGGACGTGGCTCTAAAAATGGACCCTCACGTTAATTACATGGTTAAATCATGTTTTTATCAGCTGAGACGTCTTTCCAAACTAAAACCCATTCTGAATCGGCGCCACCTCGAGACAACCATTCACGCCTTCATCACCTCAAGGTTGGATTACTCCAATGCAATTCTGTTTGGCATTTCAAAAGCCGCATAATCTCACCTTCAGCTGATACAAAATGCAACAGCAAGATTTTTGACCAATACTGGCCGTCGGCGGCACATCACTCCAATTTTAGCAAGACTTCACTGGCTGCACTACCGTATACGTTTAAAAATTTTATTGTTTGTTTTTAAGGCGCTGAATGGCTTAGCACCACCTTACATATCCGAGTTACTCACTCCTTATGTGCTGGGCAGGACTCTCCGTTCAGGTGACCTACACCTACTACAGATTCCCCGTCTACGCTGCAAAACCCGTGGTGAATGAGCTTTTTCTGTCTGCGCTCTGAAACTCTGGAATGATCTCCCGCTGAATATCAGACTCTCCTCCTCCATTGTGGTTTTTAAGTCTCACTTAAAGACTTACTTTTATTCCCTTGCTTTTACTGCCTAGATATTTTATCGATGGTTTATTTACACTGTTCTTTTACCGATTTATTGACTTCTCTTGTTTGGTTCTTTGTGCTATGCTCTAGCTGTTTTATTCTTTTATATTATTCATTCAAACTTATATGTTTTTACCCCTGTACAGCACTTTGGTCAGCTCACATGCTGTTTTTAAATGTGCTTTATCAAATAAATGGAATGGAAAAAAGTGGGTGTGCACTGCGGGAGGTGGAAGAGAGGACCGACGGCGCTCATGAGATCTTTCCTCAAGACGAATATAGTTCAACACGAGCTGTATGCTACACAGAAACAACAAAAAATGGCAGTGTTGTTAAACATTCTGCTCAGTCTTTGGCTTTTTATCAGACTCGGAACCAGGAAAGGGCTGCAGGCTGCGAAGCAGAAACCTGAATGCTCTGGAATAACCGGTGACTCCAACCCCTAGCCAACCAGCTGTCGTGTTTGCAGACCAGGTCATCATACTTGGAACCACAAGGAAGCAGGGATGAAAAGTTGAGGGAAAGTTGGGAGAAAGTACTGAACCATGCTGTTGGAAAAGGCCTTTAAGCAGAGAGGCCCAGACTTCCCTCTTCCGACCAGACTGGGTAGCTTTTAAAGTGTTCAGAACTAGGTAGCCTTGTATCTTTCCGCCCACATATCAAGGAGGTTTGCCTCGAGCTTGAACAGGGCCAACACACCCACTACCAACTGATTGTCTGGCTCAAATACACATCTACCGTTAGAGGGAGCCTCCGATTGGCAGATAGAATCAAGCAACAGGAGCTTCCCGCATGCACGATTAATTATCTTTCTGGATGCTGAGAAGACTGGGGTGACGGTGGCACAGGAGTTAAGTGTTCGCCCCGTAATCGGAAGGTTGCAGGTTCGAGCCCCGCTCAGTCTGTCGCTGTTGTTGTGTCCTTGGGCAAGACACTTAACCCACGTTGTCTGCTGGTGGTGATCGGAGGGACCGGTGGTGCCAGTGCTCGGCAGCCTCACCTCTGTCAGTGCGCCCCAGGGCAGCTGTGGCTACATTGTAGCTCATCCCCACCAGTGTGTGAATGCGTGTGTGAATGGGTGAATGACTGATTGTGTTGTAAAGCACCTTGGGGGGTTCCAGAACTCTAGAAGGTGCTATATCAAATACAGGCCATTTTTACAATGTCACCCATGACTGTAGCTGTGTCTCTCCTCACTGCTGTGAGGAGCGCGCGCACACACACAAACACACACACACACACACAAACACACACACACACACACACACACACACACACACACACACACACACTCACACACAGAGAGACAGAACAGTGCTGCCTTGCCTTGAGCTGAACGGCCATTGTTTAAGGGAGACACCACAGACTTACAGAGCGTCTATAGGCTGATTCATGCTTCTCCGTCTGCGTCAGTGCGGAGACACGCAACGCCATTATCCGTCCTTGCGTAGGGCTCTGGCAGGCACGCAAGTACGTACGGAGTCGAGCCCACTTTTTTAAACATCCGTCGAATGAGACGGATTACGCAAACTTCTGATTGGTCAGGACGCCGCTGTTGTTTACAGCGCTGCCATTGCACCCTCAAAAACATAAAGAGAGCTGAGGATAACTAGCAGCAGACACGGATAAGCTTGAAGAATACCTCGTGAAAAAACTTTAAAAACATGAACGTTTAATTCCCCCATGACGGGAGGAGTGAAAAGATGTGCAGCAAGCGTTTTATTTGTGGACGGAAATGACAGGAAACGTGGGTTTGAAGGTGGCGTGCGCATACAGAGGTGGAGGAGAATGAGAGACAAATTTGTCCGTTAAAAAGTCTCATATACAAAAAAACATAATATAAACACACTATTTTGGACTGGATACATGACAGGATACCACAGAACAGCACTACGCCCTCTGTTGTCCTGCCGGTCAATTGCTTTGCAACGCTCCAGGAGACGGAGAAGTATGAGAGCAAAACGCTTCCGTCAATCCGTGCGTGTCTGTCACTTGCGGAGCTGACGGAGAAGCATGAACCAGACTTTATTCTGACGGAGAAGCATGAACCAGGCTTTATTCTACGCCCTCATGCTCGGAGATTTCCCCATTCGTGAGAAGTGTGTGTGAACAAAACCTACCAGTGCAGGACCCAAACCGATGCCACCCGGTCCATGCTGGCCCAGATGTGAAAGCACCAATAGTTCATCCAGTGTGTCCTGGGTCTTGCTTTGGGTTTTCTCCTGGAAAACATCACCAGGAAGGAGTCCAAGAGGCATTAGCACTTCTTGGATCACTAAACTTCTTACCCTATCTTTAAGGGAGAGCCCAGACCCCCTGCAGAGAAAACTCATTTTGGCCGCTTGTATCCGCAAAGTAATCCTTTCGGTCACTACCCAATGCTTGTGACCATAGGTGAGGGCAGGAACGTAGATTGACCGATAAATAGAGAGCTTTGTTTTCTAGCTCAGCTCTCTCTTCAGCACAACAGACCGGCACAATGCCTGCATCACTGCAGACGCAGCACCAATCCACCTATCGATCTCAACTCCTTCAGTTGAAGCAGGTCCTCATCCCTGACCTGGAGAAGACATTCTACCCATTTCCAACTCAAGATTATGGTCTCAGATTTAGTGGAGCTGATTCTCAGCCTACCTGCTTCACACTCGGCTGTGAACCGCTCCAGCAAGAGCTGGAGACCACGTTCTGAAGGAACTAAACAGAACCACATCATCTGCAAATAGTAGAGACCTGACCGTTAGGCCAAAAAAAATTGATCCCCTCAACACCTTGGCTGCACCTAGAAATCCTGTTTAAGTGATTAACCGAATAGGTCGTAAGGGGCAGCCTTGGTGGGGTCCAACTCTCTCCAGGAACAAGCCCGATTTACTGCTGGCAATGTGGACCAAGCTCTGATACCAGTCATACGGGGCCCTAACAACAGCCTGAATCAAGGGGCCTGGTACTCCCAAATCATTATATAGAGGGACGCGGTTGAACACCTTAAGTCCACAAAACAAACACGCTCCCACGCACCCTCCCGAACCCTGCTAGGCATTTAGAGCTGGTACTTTTTAAATAACTGTTAAATAAAACTGAAAACTTTTCCTTGTTTAGGAAAAGTAATCCCTACTTTAAAGTTAGGAATACTTCTTTGAGTGAAACAAGTTTACCATCTGTTGAAGGCAGAAACCCAAACATTTTAGAACAATAGTGACTAAGCATTAATGCCAATTCAGTTGCTGAATGACATATCCAACAGTTACTGGTGCAAACACATTTAATGTGAACTCACTCACAATATCATGTTTGAAATTAAAATGCAGTTTGTACAAAGCACATTCAAAGCCAACAGTTTATCATGCATATTATTGGCTGAGTCTACGGCTCGTTATCAAGGTACGGCAGACACGTTACCGTTCTGTCTTGGCATGAACACTCGGCCTTAGGACATCACAAGTAATTTGCAAATTTTCCAGCGTTGGCGACGGCTTTATTTACAGGTTGTCAGAAACAATGGAGCTTAATTAAAAAGAAACAGTTATCAACCTCATTAGGACTGGGGATTTGGGCAAGTCAACTCAGGCATCTCATTTAATTAACTAGCCTTTACAAAGCTGCTTACTGCTGAAAACTCAATCAGATTTTCTTTCTGTTTTTTATTCATTTCAAGTCTAAAGACTGAAAAATCTGTAGTTTTGGGTTCCCATATCTACAATTTTTTTCTGTCATTTTGAGCACTAAAAACCTACAATGTTGAGGTCAAACAATCAAATCTTTTAAAATTCTGACGCAATTTACTCTTTCTTTGGAAAAGTTGTCAGGCTGGAGGAACGAACAGTTGTGTCTACAATAAACAAAGGCTTAAAGCCATTTTTTTTCATTTTAGAACAAATAAGACTATAAATATTAACACGACTGCTATAGTTACTCACCATCGAGCACTTATTGGGATAATTGTACTCAGACAAGCAGATGTAGAGCTTGCTCTTGCCACACTGAGATATTTCCTAAAATTGGGCTCAAATTCATTAAGTTTTGGTCACTTTTATTGGCATTTAGCTTATTTTGGCGATAGCTGACTCAGACATAAACATCGTCTTTTAAAACTTACCTTAGAAATATAGTCTTAAAAGCATCTTAGAGTTTTTAGAATAAAAAAAGAACTGTTACAGGGCCAGGTTTTTTCCAGTTTCCAAAACCTTTTTCATATAATGTAAAGCAAACATAATCTGAATAGTTAAGTGGAATCACTTGGTTTTGATTCAGTGAAAAATGTCACTCACTCCATCACCCTCTCTTTTTATCCTTAATCAAGTATCTTAGAGTCTAGACTCCCATCCTGCCTCAACGATAAAAGTGTAAATTAGAAGGAAATGGGTTCTTTTTGGTGGATCGGAGAAACGAAGGTGTCTCAGAAACCAACCAAACACCCACAGTGCCCGGAGCAGTCCAAACAAAGCCTCATGGCTACTTTTTAATGTTCAATTAAGCCAAATTGTTGCCGGAAACCAAGCATTATTTATTAGGCATGCATTTAAAAACGAGAGCTTTCACTAAATAAACCATCAAAGTCAGCTGAGGGAGGAATGTGGAGACATCTGGACTGAGACTTCATTTATTTGTCCAACTGCCTTCAGGTCAGAGGACGTGTTCGGAGTGCTGCCATCTGACTCGAAGGACTAGAAGTCTCACTGAGTTTCAGGACTTCCTGACTCACAGATAAAACCCTGGATTTAATGGTGCTGTGTGTCTCTAAGCAACCATGGATATTTATTTATCAGGACTAGAGTTTAGTGGAATTGCATGATGTGGTTGGATTAGTAAACTGCATCGAAGCAGTTTTGGAATAAGAAAATAAAATCTGATCCAAATAAAAACAAAATGACAAGTCTTTAAATGCTTTTATTTCTGTTTAGTGCCCAATATAGATGGGACTTATGACTCTTCAAAGGTAGCTGTTCAGTTGGGAGCCGTTGACCTCAAAGAGCCTTTCAAAAGACTGGCTGTTTTGAACGAAGTGGAGCGATCTTCGTGGGAGCAAGGGTGTTGAGCGTCACGTCCCACCAATGTCCGTGAGTGGAGTCGGGGAGGCTTCGGCACTATCTTTTAAGAACCGTTCAAAAGATTTGATTTGCTCGTGAACGTCACATTATTAGTGTCCAACTTTTTTTCAGCTGCCATTCTTGATACATCGTTTTCCATTAGGAAACACGAGATTCCCAGATTTTTACCAACATAAATGTCATTTTAAGCAGCAAAATTGTGCCCTTTGAGTTCATTTTTTGCAAAAGTGTTGCCTCATGCAAAGCCGATGACAATGTAGAGGTTAAGAAACATTGCATGAACATTAAGCGATGGAAGCAATTTTAAGATGGCAGCTCAGAACTTGCTGTTAGCTTCTCCATCCTTATTAACACTACAACTGATTATTTAACCATTCGGGAAGCTTTTTACTTCAGGTAAGCGTAAATATTTCTAAATTTTGCACAAAAACAATTTTAAAATGGGCAAAATATTCCTTTAAGTTAATTTTGAATAGTTTTTGCATTTTCCTTAAGTTTGGGGACTCCAAGCGACTTACTCCATTGGATAACTTTTACCATTTTCTTAGATTTTAATTAGCTTGTTGGGGTTTTGGCTTTTGGACGGCCCTCATTAGGAAAGGCCAGGTTATGCAAATTCCAAAGCTTTATGAGTGCCATGACTCCGCGAGCCATATTCCAACAATCTGCATCCACAAGCAGATCAGCAGCTGCCACACTGCTTGGGAAAATCATAACTGGTGCCCACAAACCAGCGAAAAGAAATGAGAAAATAGTAGAAATATTTCCCTGAGATGTTTTTTTCTGTTTGTAATTAAGAGATAACTTTCTCAGAGAACATTATCCGCCAGAAAGACGAAGCTAAATTCTTTGACGGCAAAATACCTTCAGATAGATTATTATCTGTAGTTGTAACACAGCAACAGCTGCTGAAATGTGACCTGATGAAAGAAGCCATTAGAAGGAAAGGGTGGTGTTAAACTAAAACCTTTTCAATGTTTGGAGGCAAAAACAAGAGCCGTTTCTCAATACTCAAGGAAGCTAGTATGTAATTATATTCTCGGCAAGGACACCAGAAAGTCCGCTCTACCAAGTATGGGAGGACGAGGACAGCATTTGGAACAAAAGATTTACTCTGTTGCGTCATGGCAACAAGAGCTGCTTGTTTCTATCTACGGGTAAACAACCTGATATAAAAATTAAAATCTAGTTTGTTCCTTAAATAACAAACTAATAATGAAAAGACATTATTTATATTACATTTGGTTCACTTTTGTTCAAAACTGATAAAATACCAGCATTTTCTGCTGTTAAATTAATAAAAAATGCATTTTTCATCAAAACAGAGATACTTTGCTTTTATTTTGATAAAGCGCAATAAAAGTGCTAATTAGCATTTTGAGGGATTGTGAAAAGTAAAATACAAATACAGCCAATTTTACAGGGTATACACAATTATGTACAATAACAGACAACTTAATATTTCTTTATTAGTATTTTTGACATAAAACTCTACAAATATTAGATTTCTCCTCTGACGTACAGAGTATAACGGTTGCAATGCAATGCATTATGGGAAACTGCAGTCCCAAGAGAGCAAAATGAAGCATTGATGCATCCTCGGCAGTGGGTAGAGCAAAAACACATCCGGGAACTTTGAACGAACTTGCCTTAATGCATCCGGGATTGGAACAGTGCTTGGGCCATGGTGGCATGTTGTGACACAAAGTGAGCAGACTGGACTGTTAAAGGAGGACTGACCTGATGAGTCATCTGTATGGAGTGCCCCACCATGACAGAGTGTGTGAGACGTGTGTGTGAGTGTCTGCATGTATACACAGGGATGTAAGTGTGCTAATAAAGCACCACATATGCAGTTCTGCTATATTAGTCTGTCCACCAGGTAGAGCGACGGAGGTGGCGTTGTCTCTGTTGACATATGACTCTTCCAGCACCAACAATAATATGTTTTAGAAACCTTGGTCCGTCTGTACAGCTGTCCCTCCTCTCTGAACAAATAAGATCAAAGTCAAAATGAAAAGCATTATTATTGCTGACATCTTTATCTCCTGGCTGCCTTATTTAATAACCAGTATCTTGGAGGCTTCCTGCAGGAGATGCTCCTTTGGGTAAACCCATAGGCGCTGCTTAGTTATGTACACACGCCTGTCAGGAGGTGGGGGCTGCATGCATAACAGCTAGCCTGCTCGCCGCACGCTGCCTGTCAACTCCATCAGGTTTTGTGCTTATTTCAACACGGCTCTGGGGAGGTGCCCCACCTGCTGAAGGTGTTTAGAATTTATCACACGAGGCCGAGGCGAAGGCAAGGACAGACTCCTAAAAATGTCTGCACGTTGTCTTTGAAAGGACAAACATGAGATGTACGATTAATTATGTGTTTGTTTAAACCCCCCATTCCGACGTAAATCTTACAGATTTTTATTTTCAGTAGAATAAGGAAAAAAAAAACAGACACTCAAAACTCCCTTCTAAAACATAAAAACAAATAAAGCTGGAAGGAGGAGCAGCCAAGTTTGTTGATGCAATGCATTTTGGGATTTGTAGTTGTAATCAGTTTGGTACTGTACACCAGTGAGCTGGTTGTATGGATCGAATATTAGCCTTGAGATGCCGACCTGCTGAATAAACATCGCAAACACAACTTCTAACATTCTTTCTGCACATTTGTTGAGACGTTTCAGCTTGTAGTGGAGCAATTGACCGAGTGATTGCCATTACTGGGGTGAGAAACATCAATAACTTCATTAAACTGGATCTGATGTGGTATTTTGACAGCAGGGCTGTGTGTGATGACATCTTGATGAGCGCTCTCAGCTGTTAGTTATCAGCCTTGACCTTCCAGCCACGCGAGCAGCTCAAACACCGAGCAGGACTGTGTCTCTGAGCGCCGTCTGTGCTCGTATTGGAAACCGATGTGGAGGCCACTAATGAATGAAGCTGGAGTTTTGAGCATAGCACATGGAGTGTCTGTGGAGTTTGTGGCTTAGAGAGGATTTACAATTAATGGTACAGCAGGGGGATCAATTGCAATTAGGTGTCTGTAACACACTGTGGCTGATAAGCATCCCCTGCCATCGATCAACGTGCCAACACTACGGTCCTGTGAACCCAAGGCGTTCGCAGTGTCTTCTTGTAGCAAACGTAATTGACCCTGCAGGGTCAATGGACAAAGCACACAATTTGTCATAGCACCAGAATGATTTCTTATTAAAAAAAACACAAATGTAAAATTGTTGTGTTTGCAATCTTACTTAGTGTTATGCAAATATTTAGTGAACGACACCAACGCCTTTGCAGCAACATGATGGCAGCCTACAATTTGCAGAGGCAAAGCTGCTCTGCTTCATCCTTAGCATCACACAGAAAACCAAAGATTAGCTTATGGAGCAGATACAGGATGAAAATAATGTGACAGTTCAAATGTTTCAAAGTGGAGTTTGGTGGAAAGGTTATGAAAACAGCTTGGGAAGTTTAAAGTTTGTGTTATATTTAGCCTTGTTTTTGTTTGTGTATGAAGAGTGTACTTCCTTTAATTTCTTCTTCTGATGCCATTCGTGCAGCTTTGTTTATTTCCCTATAGTGACACCTACGGTTTACAAAAGGTACAGCAGGAATTTAATGTATCCAGAGACCGTACTGTTTTTGTCAGGGGCGACAGAGGCCCAGGGGTTAGGCCTACAACTGGTGGGTTGCGGGTTCGCATCTCGCTCAGGCGGTCACAGTTCTGTCCTTAGGCAAGACGCTTGACCCTTCTTGTATGGCTGTGGTTGGAGTGACTGGTGGTTCTTCTGTCAGTGTAGGGTGTGGCTACAATGTAGTTCATCACTATCAGTGTGTAAAGGTGAGTGTGCAAAAATGGATGAAGGGCGGAGCGCTTATCTGGGGTATCCTGACACTACTAGTCACATATCTGATCCAAGATAGGATATTTATTCTTATTTTACATTGTGTTTATGTATTTCAGAGAATTTTTAACACAAGAAGTTGTCCCTCATTCTCCTCATGCAGTCGCTGCCTCTAAACCCAAGTTTCTCATTATTTCTGTCCATGAATAAAACGCTTACTGCTCATCTTTGTACTCCTTCAATCACGGGTAAATAAACATTCATATTTTGGACTTTTTTTCATGGGAAATTCTTCAATTTGCTCCATTTGCTGCTAGAAATCTTTGGCTCTCTTCATTTTTTTTGAGGGGTCAGTGGTGGTATTGACAGATTTAAAGGAAGCTGCTTGAGCTTGCAGTCTCCGTCACTTCTGACGGACAGTTAACAAATTAGGAATGTCTCAGCCAGCTTCTTTGAGCAAGCTGGAGCCCAATAAATTAGGGTTAATGCCCTGTGGAGTCCTCTGACTTAGAATAGTTTATGCAAATCCAGGCCATTTACTATTGACTCTTTTAATCACATGTTGTAGTTTTTTCAGTTAAGAGTGATTAAAGGTAGCATTTCTATGAAATAAGACAACCAAAGTCAACAAGTCGATTTTGTTTTACCCTAAAAAAGAATATACATCAGTGGTTTTGAGAACCTGAAGAGGAAGTTAAACATGGACCCTGAAAAATATAAACAGACCATTCGATACTGTTGAGGAGATGATGGGATTAGGAGCAGAATCGCGACTGACTGATTATTTCAGAGAACTCATGATGCTTTCATTCTCTAAAGTTACTTAAAGTGACGATTTGTATTTTCCCTGGTAGGGGGGTGATACATACCTAAATCGTTGCAAGCAAGCGCTATTGTTGTAATGTCCAGAGATGGTCAATTTTCACCTACAGATTGACCTACATGCCCCTGGTCATCTGCAGACCTAATTCCATCCTCCAGGGTGGATTTTACACTCTAGTTTCCTACAAGCCCAGAGCTAGCTTACAAGCTAGCTTCCTACTGCAACCTTGTTGACATTTCAGGAGGAACACGATGTCAGCCTGTGTTCCCAAACAACGCCTTCTTTGATAACACCACAGGATTGCTCACTCACTGAATAAAGTGAATGTTTTCAGCTCATATGAGTCAATTAATCATGAAATGAAATTAACAAATGTTGTATGGATAATAACAATGTTTTTGATTAATCTGTGCTTGAACCACTGAAAGTTTGAAATGAAATGAATTATTACATTGAATGATTTATAAATATGGTAATCAGTAATGTTTGATATGACAAGGCAATCATCACCTACACTCAGACACAAGGTCCATTAAGGTTAAGTTAAACTCATGACACATAGATATTTCTTTACCCCTATTCAGGGCATCCGGTATCAGAAATATTCAGAAATATGAAATGAGGAGATGGTTTATTGATCCACTGGTATAAAAATTGTGATGCGTCAGCAAATAAAACCACAGTGTTTTTTTTAAATAAAGGTTCTTACATAAATGGCTTGCCTGTTAACAGTAGTGGTGGTCTGCTGGTACCTCCTCCAGGACAGAGCACCACTGACCTCCTCCACACACATCTTCCTCAGGCTCATCCTCCAGACCCACAACATTTGGTTTATATTAATTACCTACGTGTTAATACTCTGTAGTAATGTGTTGTGTACATTTAACAAGTTTATTCTGTAGCTTAAAACATACATGAAACCATCTAATATTAACATGCAAGTCCTGAAAGCTTCTAGAATAAACTAAATTACTTAACCTGAAAACGGTTGTGAACAAACGCTGCTGATGGACGTGAAGCTGCTGTAGCTCCTAAATATTCCTGCTAGATTTTTGCTAGCTTTAGCATTTTTCCTTTGCTTGTAGCTGCCGCCACGGCTGTAACGGGACCTACGGGCCACCGTAGAGGTGAAGGCTAGATTGTCCGAAATCAGAGCCGCTGGGTTCCGGTTTTAGCGGTTGAGCAAGGACCCAGCCTTGTTAGACCGGCGAGGACCCGTCCTCACAAGCATCCTGCCCCTGGATTCGGACACACCCTAAGTCTCTGGGCGACGCCACATTAGATGCTTTGTTTCCTTCTACAGGAGCCCTTGAGGACAAAATGCATTTGCAGATTTGATAGATTTTTTTAGTGTCATTTCCATAAAATTCAATTGATATTTGCAAGCTTGCTAGCTGTAGCACTTCCGTAAAAGCTGGGGTATTTCCTGAGAGATTATTTCACCATTTTTTACAGAATAATTATTTAATGTGAAATTGACTAAGTAAATGTTTCTAAAGCATGTTTGCATGAATCAACATGAAATTCTTGAGTGCTAAGACAATAGGGCCTAGCTCGGCCTAGCCGTTATCACATCAATCCATCAGTCAGTGAGGCTTCATTCCATTTACAGAGCTGTTAACATACAAAACCTCCCTTTACATTATCCGAACCATCCATTTTCCTAGCAGCAGTCTGATAATTGAATGATGCAACTTTTTCTCTGTTTCTCTACGAAAACATAAAGAATACCGCTGTTTGTTTTCACAGAACATCACAAACACAGAGGGTTTGGGAAAGTTGTACAAGCGTTTGTAGTCTTTGAAGCTTAAATCTCAGTGCTTTGATCCGTGAGTTCAGGTGCAGCTGCATAATGTTAGCAGATAGCTTTTTTTGGCCCCTTTTGGTTTATATTCCACACAAAGTGAAAAGGTTAGGCAAAATGTCATGTTCTTTCATCTGGGGGGCTGTAATTTGTGCAAAAGGAAAAAAAAAGAAAAAGCAAATCTAGAAATATGCACCATCATTAATGTGGACTGACAGTAAATAATGAAATAAATATGACAAACATAAATGTGACTGTTCCCATTTTTTGCATCATTACAATTGTAAGAGAGTAATAGGTCCAGTAGTCGTGGACAGTAGCATTTACTCCTTCATAATCACCTATTTACTTAGTCTGAAAAGTAGTTTAAACTATATTAGAAATCGATTTCTAATTTTCAATTTCAATGCTCTTCAAAGGAGCAAATGAGCAGCAAAGAGAGGGCGATAGTCCCGGAGGGGGGCTGACCAATTGAGAGAAAGAAAACAGAAGAGCATTCGGGACTAACTGCAAGAGTCTGGAGTGACGGGGGCAGAACAGTGAGACAGATGTGAAGGGCGAAGCTACACAAGATAAATGTCACCATATGTCATAAGATGAATTCACAAACACCATCATGGTGGTACGGTAACCATGGAGCTCACTTTCAGGTACCTGAACACTGAGGGCTCGCTAAAACCTGTCGTCACTTACTTTTTCAGATGACTAAAAATGTTCAGGAAGACCGTTTGAAGCCGTGTGCCTCTTGTGAATAAAGTATAAAATAATTTAGTTTCATCTACCTTTTTTTACTGGTTTCACTGTTTATGAGTTGAATTATAGAAGTCTAGAGCTTTGAGTCGCCTCCATATATTCCCAAATTGTGGCGGATTCTGAATCTGGCAACATCTGGCGTGTATTGTTGTTTGTTTTTGTTTATTTATTAGACAGATGCTTTTTTTCCCTAAGCAACAGAATAATGGATGCAACAATGCAGAAAATTACCGTAACATGCATGTTTCGGCTTGTGGGAAGAAACCAGAGTTCCTGGAGAAAACCTAAGCATGCATAGAAAAAACAAGTTAATTCTGCAGGAAGACTGGGTTTCGAACCTGCAACCTTCTCGCTGTGACACAATAATGTATCTGTGGAGTAACCCACAAAATAATAACCAGAAACAAACTTTTATATTCAAACATCAGGAATACTTGCATCTGAAGTGCAACCCCCCCCCCCCCCCCCCCAAATAAAAATACAAAATGAGCAGAGGAACTACAGTTATCTTCATCTTCCAGGTTCTCTATCTCCTCTGAGCCTTTGGTGTTTCTCTGGTTTCACATGTTCCTTTCTCCTGATCATTTGGGATACATCAATCACAACAGCTGTCTTCTGTTGCTTGTCAATGACCACAATGTCCAGATACAACGACCATTACCATATTTTCTGTTTGAATCTATATTATATATATATATATATATATATATATATATATATATATATACACACATACATATATATATATATACACATACATATATATATATATATATATATATATATATATATATATATATATATATATATATATATATATATATACATATACATATATATATATATATATATATATATATATATATATACATACATATATATATATATATATATATATATGTATACATATATATATATATATATATATATATATATATATATATGTATGTGTATATATATATATATATATATATATATATATATATATATACATACATATATATATATATATATATATATATATATATATGTATACATATATATATATATATATATATATATATATATATATGTATGTATATATATATATATATATATATATATACATATATATATATATATATATATATATATATGTATACATATATATATATATATATATATATATATATACATATATAGCCAGATATATATAAATATATATATCAGACGTCAAGCTAAACAGTCACTCGACAGACAGGGTTAAAAAAATATGATCGACCTTTTTCCCCATCACTTTCATTTTTATGTTTATGTATTATGTATTTTTGAAATTGTAATTAATAAACATTCAATACCATTACAATTTCCTTTGATTTAATTTTAAATAAATATTTAGGTAGCACATAAACAATGCAATTTAATGGTTTTCTTAAAGCAGGAACGTTTAACCTGTGGCCAGAGCTCTCTCCTTCCTTCTGCTCTGCGTAAACCTGAACTGGCCACCTACTTGTGCGTAATCAAATGTCTATAGGGGAAAAGATGGAAAAGCTATAGCCATGAGGTTCACTTTTGCCTCAGACAGACTTATTGCTGTTTTATGGTGTGGCTGAATCTGCGATCCGCTGCCACACGGACTGGAATAACAAATGCTGCAGTAACATGAGTTGTGGTCAGGTTCATGAGGAGTCACTGGCTGGAGTGGAGTCAAATTTAATACGTAATACCAAAATGGAAGCTAATATTACCTTGAATGAAAAATGTTAATTTCTGCCTTCAGTCTGACGGCACAGCGCACAACGCTTGTTGAATCAGTATGTGTGTGTGTGTGTGTGTGTGTGTGTGTGTGTGTGTGTGTGTGTGTGCGGCACAGCTCCATGAGCCGCTCCAGTCACTGTGTCTCGTTATTGGCGCTATTTAAACCAGTGTTGTAAAATTACTTCTGCCCAGATGTGCTCACATGTGCACCCGTGAGCCGTGGTTCCGCTGGAACGTGTCTGACCTCTGACAGGCGCACTCTGAACTTCAGATCTTCAGAGCGCTGTTAATAGCCTGACACGGTTGGAATGCTGTCCCACAGTCAGTGTGCTAAGATAATAATATAATAATGCTAAAATGCTCAGGTGGGAATCATTTCTTGATTTATTTAGTTACATCCACAATGTTCTGTGTGTGAGGTTTACAATGTCAGAACACCTGCATGAGACAGGGTGTTAATTACAATCTGCCAGAATGACTCACCACCTTCAGATTCCTCCAACAACGATAAAAATGATCAAATACTGAACATATCTTGCTATTGACAGCGTGCGCAGGTCAGAGTGCTGAAGCTCGGAGCGCATTATTATTATGAAGCTAGGGCACATGCGGAGGGGACACACACACACACACACACACACACACACACACACACACACACACACACACACACACACACACACACACACACACAAGCAAAATATACTTGTTTTCAATTGCATTTATTGGGCCCACCTACTTTTTCTTAGTCCCTCCCACAAATGAGTTTCAATCAATCAATCAAAGCTTTATTTATAAAGCGCCTTCCGCAACCCTGTCAGGAAGCCCAAAGCGCTGAGTTTCTGGCTACGCTAATGGTGACATATGACAGACTTCTCTGAGCTCCGCAGCCATTACACTTTTCATCTCGCGCACCCCCAGGGGTGCACACACCACACTTAGGGAATCCCTGGCTTCAAGTAAAAGTGCATGATGTAAGCATGACATCTTGTGGTCAAATATATGTACTGCAGTCCATTATTCTAAACAAAAGGTCACTTTCTAACTCCTGTTTGTGAGTTTTATTGCTGTTGCCATTTTTTTCTTGTGCTTTTTTTACCCTCTTTAGGAAATTTTCTTCTCTGCATTTAACTTCTCCTTACATTAGTAAGGAACAGTGGGCTGCAATTTGTATGGCGTCCAGGAGAAACTATGGATCAGCGGCAAAATATTCTAGAGGATACACAGTAAGTTGATAAGTAGATAAATGCATTGTCATTTCTAGTGCTAGCACTTTGGGTGTTTTACAGTAGAGAGAACTTTCTACACTTGTTACGAATTGGACGTCTTGCTGTTAGGAAAATGCTATATTTGTGAACGACTCATTAAAGGAAGTAACATGTCACGATTGACTCATTCATTTCACACATACATTTAACTGTAATATCTAGTTACAAAAAGAAAAAGTAGCTTGAGATATTTTTAGGGGCTATTTGTTTCTAATTAACCGTTAACACTGTCAGCTCAATGTTAGCCTCTAGCCTTCTTTACTCAATATTTGAGTAAAACCAAAAGATGTTGTGGCTTCTTAAGGGTTCAAGAAATAACTTCTGGGTTGCTCCTTTTAGTGGATAAAACTCTGTCCACAACACTGCAGTTTTTTGCTGGCCAGGGTCAAATTACAATTGCCAGTGCATACATGGCAACCCTGCAGACTCAAATATGATTGGCTCTAAAACCAGGTAGTGTGGAAGCAGGACAAATTGTAAACAAAAACAACATATCTCTTTGGCATTTTTTTAAAAAGGAGAAAAATTGACAACCCCTCAACCAGATGAGAAGGAAATATGTTTCTATTTAACTTTCCTACCATCGTGATGGAGACATTGGACTGTTTTGTGATAATTTTATTGTAAAATTATTACAGTTTGTACCTTTAAATTAAATAACAGGTTCAATAAGATTTTCTTTTCTCTGATCCTGACTGTCATGTTTGTTTGTCTAAATGTCAGGAAGATTACAAAAGCTAACAGTGGAATAAATTATTTGGTTTTGTATTAAAGACAACGATGACTCAGTCTGAGAGGAATTATATTTTGAGTGTTAGCAGGCACTGCTTTGCATATTTAAACCTTTTAAAGTCAAGTTAAGGGGATGATGCTGACTGGAATCAGCTCTTTTCAAATAGAAATGAAGCTATGCTAACGGGACCTCGTTCAAAAATGTTGATGCTTTGCTCTCTAATTTTTAGGGTCTTTTTACTCCTTTGATCTTGCAGATTACTGGACAGCATGGAGAAAAACTTGACAGATCAATGGGGGCTGCCTGTATTTGTTATCACTCTGTTATCTTTGGATGGGTGTGAGGAAGTGAGACGTGCAGTTCGCTCCCACTTCTTCACCATGAAATAACAGAAGACAGTGGAACATTTTCAATTATCCATTTTATTCTGATGGCACTGATGTTCCCGCACTTCCATTCATTATTATCTGTGATGCAACAGTTGCTCAAGATGCATCAATAAAGCGAATGTAAAGTCAACAAGCTGTGCGACTAAAAGTTTTATACCTTCACCGTCTTCTTACTGATGTGAAACCTGCCTGGATCAGGTGGAAGATATCTGAGCCCTCACAGAAGAAGTCAGTGATGATGATGATGAAGACCAAAGAGGGTTTGATCAGATCCAAAGGAACGTTAGAGGAGTAGAGATTTTCAAACTCAATCCTCATCAGCCTGTTAGGCGCTGATGTGCCGTTTGATAACGGCTGTGGATCGATGCTGATGATGTGGTGACAGAGGATCACAAACCACCCACCAGGATCTTTTGATGTGCTGTTCTTTTAGAAAGTTGGATGACTACACTAGACTTTAATTGACCCTAATAAACATCTGATGGCAATGATTGTTTAACCTCTGTTATATATAACTAATGTGATACACATCATAAAGCCTCTGTTTTTGTTTGTATTTTTTTGGGGCATTTTTGCATTGATATTTTTCAACCATTTGAACATAAAATGCTTTTAACCCATATATTATCACAAATTCACAAATTCTGGCTTTAAAGCATCCAGATGGATTATTCTCATTAGTATCTTTATAATTAAAAACCTACCATATCCAGTCCTAAACATGTTTACTGCCCTCTGTTGGAACATCTACAGGTAGCAAGGGCCAAATGTATGTATTTATTACCAATAACATAGTATAGTTATAAATGTATAGTGGAGATAAAAAATAATAATAAATTGGTTTTCTGGCATTTGTCTGAAAACCTCCACCAATAACACGTTTCAGACCAAAAGCAACTATTGGACCATCTGGTCGTTGGACTAGCCGATTCACTGCACTTCCCAGGGTACTCCACTCATTATACACTTTAGCAACAGAACACCACTGGTGTGAGAGGTTCTCCGCTCAATAATATCAGAGAAGAACAAACAGTCACCACTTCAACTTTAGGACAAACCACGTGAGTCCCAAACAGAAAAACAGCATTTGAAGTCACAGACAACAAAAGATGTGTGAACCTACAAAATGGTGACTGGTGTTTAATGCTCTCCTTTCCTCTGGCAATGCATGTTCCTAGTACTCCCCAATGATGACCTGAAGTCTTGCAAAGTCACGTATCCTGAGAGAGGCAGTAACGCTTTACGGCAATCCATGTTTACTAAGCATTTGCATTCCTCCTGGACGCCTCCCTGAGGTTTTCCGGGCACATCCAACCGGGAGGAGGCCTAAAGGAAGACCCAGGACACGTCGGAGGGACTATGTCTCTCACCTGGCCAGATAAGGCCTTGGGATTCCCCCAGAAGAGCTGGCCCAAGTGGTTGGGGAGAGGGAAGTCTGGGCCTCTCGACTTAGGGTACTGCCCCCGCGACCCGACTCCGTATAAGTGGATGAAAATGGTTGGATGGATGGATGGCTCTAAAGACAAAAAGTGATGTTTAAAGTCCGAGTGATCTCTATAAAGCCAATAAAGTCTCACCAACTGAAAAATGTTTCATTTGATATGTAAAATTTTATAAAGCTGAGTGTTTTCTTCCACCATCTAGATTTTATCATCCTCCAAAGTGATCAGAAGATACATAAACAAAACATTTGGTGACCTTTTGAATCACACACTGAACTTCAGTCTCTTTACTTAGTAAATCACAGAGACTTTCCTCCACTCTTCAGCTTCTTTAAAAACCTGGAGCCTCTTTTATTTATTTATTTGCTTTAGAAAATGTTTTGAGCCGAACTGCAGGAGATGTGTACACAAACACAGTTTTTCCCCCTGAAACACTAATGGAGATTCTGCTGTTACTGGCACGAGGCCATCAATAGAAGAAAAGCTTCCTCCTCCTTCCTCCCTTTCGCAGATTTCCTCTGTTTCTTATCAGCAGGACAGAGATTGAAAGTTTCAATTGGGTTTATCGTTTCAATTGTCCAAACTGACATTCGATGAGAGACCTGGCAGCATTGTCATGGCCGAGGAAAATATTCTCTCTAGAGGAAGTCACTGAGCGCTTTCAGCGGAGATGTCAAGGTGACAACAATGTGGTGTTATGATAAAACATGCTTTCATATGGAGTTTAATTTTTCTTTTTTCTTTTTTGGTGTTTCATAATAAAATTTAGGTCCTTTTTCCAATAAATTTTAAAACACTTGTCTATACATAATACAGGTGAGACTGGCCCTAAACGCAAAGTACATTACGGACAGGTTTGGACAATCCACCGAGTAAATCAGTGGAGAAAATTGAAATGAGGCCTCGATTGCTGCGAGGCTGTACTAACCTACCGTGTCACCCATCCTATCCCTTGAAGCTGTCACATTGCCCCCCACATACCTTCCCAAACCCCGTCTACACCTTTTTCACTGTCACCACTTCCTGACTGGCACTCTTCCTTTGCCTAATTGCAGAAGCGTAGACAGGTGAGAGTCCCGCTGTCTGCAACCAGTTCCAGTTTCTGGAACTAGAAATATGCTACTTCCTCCCTGCCAGCGCCCAGGCTCTCTGTTCTATTTCAGTGACAGATTAGTTGTTACTCATCAGTGGTCCATAGTGTACTCCTGATACCGATGGTTCTGCCTGCTATGATTGCTCCTTAAATGTGGTACATATTATAGTAGAAAAACATGCAAAAATAGGTGTAAATTACAGGGAAAACTTAAAAGAGTGATGTGTAAACTTGTCACCAACACATTGACATGTGTTTGTTGCCTGGCAACAACTGAACTGATAGTCATTTGTGTAACGTCAGCAAAAAAAAAAAGGCAGGACAATGTAGACAGTCCTTTTTTAAACATATACTAGAGTCCTTCCTGTTTTTTGTTAGCAGTACTTTATTTTTCTGCCCAACAATTTGAAACCTTGGTTTTTAAAGAGACAGTCGGTAGTTTTTACCTTTAGTCTCTGAAAATATCCATCAAAATGTTGTTAGAAATTATTTAAATGATGTCTAGTTGTTGAAAATTATTGTTAGCTTTTTACCATATAACAATAAAAATCAGGTCTAAAAGTACATAAGGTGTGGGTCTAGCCTCTTTGGGGGACGCCATGCTTCCTTCTGGCCAGCTTGGGGTCGATGACGTCACACCAGATCACTGGCTGAACATACAACTTTTGGAAGTAATGTTACCTCGTTCAAAAACATTTAGGCAGTAAGAAACACAAATTTAATAACAAAATGCATAAAAGAACAGATTTGAAAAAAGAGATGCAACATATTTTGGCGGAGCGGTATTGCCATATTATGATGACATCATCGGCAAGCGCAAGCCTCCAAGCAGATCTGGAAAGTACAGTATCTGCTTGGGGCGCCTGAAAACAACAATTGTGGATCATTGTAGGTCACATCAAATGCGCCGTGCTAGTTTAATATGCTCAGCCCCCCCCCCCCCCCCCCTTTTTTTTCTTTCATTCTTATTTTATATTTTTGTGTGTGTTTTTATTTTGTTTTTATGAAAGAAAAGAAAGATTATATAACCAAATGTGTGTCTACGTTTAATATTTCTCTCTCAATAAACAAATGAAAAAAAATCTGCCTTTTCCAGTCCTATTCATGTTAACTACCCTCTGGTGGCAGATCCACAGGTGGTGAGAGCCAATTTTATTCTTTTTTTACTTTATTATACAATTGCTTATACAAATGATTATTAAATGGTTATTATATTAACATTAGACACTAAATAGTTCATTTTAAAAAAGTAGATGCCATATTAACAGCTTTGAAGGCTTTTATGTTGTCCGACTTTGAGGTTGTAGGTCACAAGGTCCAAAGAGAAAATCAGTCTCCTCGGCCATATTCTTGAGAATATGTCTTGGCAGCCATGTTTTAGTGAAACACTTTCAATGCATTTAACAATTTTCCACGATAAGCTCATATATCCAACAACAACTGAGAGAAGAGATGATTTATACATTCTGTTCTGTTTCACTCTGTATTTATGACATATCTTATTTTGCTTGTCAGAGATTTATGTTGGAGTCGGGCTTTAAAAGCTCTATAAACTTTGTTTTGGAAGCTTTTCATCAGAATGGAACCTAAATAGAGCCTTGGGTACCAGCATAAGTTATGTAAGTACTGCAGTATACAATCCAACATTGAATAATAATTCAAATTTCAGTGTTTTGACAGGGAAAATGTCATGGAATTCCAAAAGTAATGTCCACAAATGGTCAGTTTTCACCTACAGATTGACCTATGGGTCATCGGTCATCTACAGACCTAATTCCATCCTATGAGGTGGATTTTATATTCTATCTGCCAACAAGCCACAAGATCCTGCACTGCTTGTTGACATCCTGGAATCATAATATTGACATCCTGTTTTTTCCAAGGTCCCTCACAGAGCACCCTTTTATCTAAGACTCCTTGCTTCACAGAAGAAAGAAGATTTAAAATTAAATATGAACTTCTAAAATCCATAAGCTAGATATTCATTAAATAAATGTTTGTTTATCGCTACTTATAATAATTATTAAATAATGAAATGTTTCATTAATCTGTGCTAAATGATATATGTTTCAGCATGTTTACTTGACAAAGTCATAACCATTTGCACTCACGCAAGAACAAAGTAAGGTAAAGTTAAGCCCATGACACATAAATAGCCTTTACCCCAGATCAGAGCCTCTGGTATCAAAGAAGGCATGTTTCTGAGATTCTTGGTAATAATCCTCAAACTTGTCAACCTCTGGTTGGCTACACAATCATAACATGAGAACATTAAAACCAGATTACTCGGGTTTTCCCTGAGTTCTAGAGAAAGCTCCAGACTGGCCACCTGGAGCAACAAATCTTTAACCACCAAAGCTTTTGACACGTCGTCAAAACCTTTTTTGCACCTGCAAAGCTGATACAACAAGATAGTTCCTGCAGAACAAGCTGATTTGTTCAACTCCTTAAGAGTTATTCCTGAGACGCAAACTAGTTCCAACTGTCGTTACCTGGAGATGACTCTGGACTGACCTGGTCGTACTGCAGTTAATCTACAGACTTCGGTACCTGGGGGCCTCCGACCCCCCCTGACATCTCAGATCCAAAAGGGTGTCTCCACTTGGGTATGTAGAACACAGTGAGATTGCGTCTGATGTGGTTTTGATAATAATCAACTCAATAAGCATATCGCAAACCAAATTCTTTTACATCGAGAACTCACCTTTCCTAGATACGGAAGTTCTGACTAACATCTCATTCACACATAGGTTTCATACATCACATCTAGTTCCATCCATCACAGTAAATGCTTAGTAAATCCCTCTTTCCTATTCACTCTCTCTCTTTCTTAACATTTTTAATCACAATTTCTATTTTTGCTCATTTTAAATATATTTTTAAACATTTTCTAAATACATTTTATATTTTCACATTTTTTTGTTTTTGTGAAACGCCTCTTGATTTTTATCTTGAGAGGCGCTATAGAAATGATATTTTCTTCTTCTTCTTCTTAGTTAACTTATTATAACTGTATAATTGTTTGTAACATAAATTCTTACTTTTATAAACATGACTCTTTTCTGAATCAAAACGAAGTGTGTACAATCCCCTAATAAATAAAGAATCCTAGAATCTTCTGATTAAAGCACAATAAAGACCAGGCAGGGTGATATTCTATATTTAGATAGAGTATCACAGCTTATTGGTCATAAGTAGAGGTAATATATATTGACCTCTTAAAGCACTCAATTTACCAACTCGTACACAAAGATTTAAAGAATAAAGGATGGGCGCTATAAATACATGATCTTAAAAAAGAGACAGCATGCCTTTAGAACCATCACAAACAGGATGATCCACCAATCCGTCCAGTCTGGGATGGTTTTACAGTAATAATTGTTTGAGTAAACCTCTCCCTTCCCAGCTACTGCACACAATCTCCTCAGATTACATCCCATGTAAGACTTGGAAACATCTTGATCTCATCCAGAAAGAGCTGAAAGAAAAGTCTGCCCCAGATTAATTATATAAATTATTAGTTCTTCAACAGGCAGATGAAATACATTCATAAAAGTGAGTGAAAATAACTTTATTTTCAAGGTTAGACCTAAAAAGTATGTCAGTAAGTATGGAGACTGATGGCTGGTTGTGTAAGTGGGACACGTCAAGTGTATGAATAGTGCAGACCTGATGCTGCTTATGATCTTTTTATCCCACCGCAGAGCCATAGAAGGAATGAGGGTGGCAGGTTTTGATTCAGGATTTTAAGTCCATGAATCCTGGCATCTATGACTCCCATCTGAGATTGCTCACCATCACTCCAGTCTGGTACTACCTAAAAGCCCGAGCTGCAGGCAGCGACACAGCCCGGTGTCAGTGGTTCATTTCTTTCTTTTTTTTTTTCCCTCTCCCCATGTCCTGTCTGGCTGTGAAGCAAACAGAATTGATGTCTGAATGCTGGTGACAAGCCTTACAGATTTACTCTCAGGTGGAGCATCAAAGCTTCTGCTTTAATGCCACGCCTGATACTTAAAACTCTATTGTTATTGTTTTTGAATGCTTTTTAATTCCGACCAGACGGAGTCAGAGGTGAAAGAGAAAGGAAAATACAAAAGGTGTGTGTGTGTGTGTGTGTGTGTGTGGGGGGGGGTCCACAAAAATAAACAATAATGAACAAGAGTCTGCTTCTAGACCTGCAGAAAGAGAAAGAGAAAAAAATGGGACACAACAATACAACAAGAGCAAGCTATCACTGCGTCAACTTGAAGAAATATACAATCAACATTGTTTAACTGAACAATCACACGATAATAAATCATAGTGCATTTAGTGGCAATGACAGCCTTAAGACATGTGTTGAACGTGCCCAAACCCATACTTATGAGAGCACCATGTGAGCACCTACGGGTGTACACGCGCTTGTTTATGTAAGGTTTCTCTATAAAAGCGTCCAATAGAGAGTGTGAGGGGCCACAGATCTGCCCCCAAAGATGTGTAGGAGACGGAGGGAGCTCCAAGTCCCAGAGATCCAGGTGCTGCCCCAGAACACAGGAACCTCAAGGAGACTGCAACCAAATAGGCCCTTGCCCCCCTCGAGAGGTGCAGAGGATCGCCCCAGGGGTCCACAACCAGCAGCCGGCAGAGTCCCGGGAGATATCAGCGGCAAGCCCACAGGCCTGCCCGCAGCCTCCCACCCCCCAGCCGGCCAAGCCCATGACCCAGCGACCCGGGACCCAGGGGCGACCACCCCCGCCGGGGACCCAGCAGAGCCCAGGGACCCAGACCCCACCAGGCAGCAACCGGGATTGATCAGGCAGACGCCAAAAATCTTAAACCCCCTTACCTGGAAACCACGAACATTCAGGAAGACCAAGGCACCGCACTCCACAGCAGGTGTTGCAGGGAGAGGGGAGACGTAGATCTATGTCATCAAAAGAAGTCCCAGGAGAAGGGAGGAGTCAAAGGCCCCACCTGACATAAACAGTCATACACAAACACAGTCATACACTCCCTCCCTCATGCTCGCACATACACATACAACCTAAGACTCACAAATATGCATGCCAGACACCCACTCATACTCTCACTCTGGTCTTGGTACTGCTGCACATGGGGTACAACCATTACCGGTTCCCAGAGTTTGATCCTTTCTGCTGGGGTCCTGATGAGCAGCCCCCCCCCGCCCAACGCTGAGCACAGCAACCCACCACCCCAGACCCCAACCAGACGGCCAGATCTCCCTCCCAGCCTCCAGCCCCAGGAAGCCAAGCAACAACAGAGGTGTGCTAAGACCCCTAGTCTCCCTCCGCCTGCTCCAATATGGTGTTAGCGAGTGTTGATGAGGTGTATTCCATGGCTGTGGTGAGCGGGCAGTGCGGGCATTGTCTGTCCTATGCCAGCTGATGGCTCCACACCACACCACTTGCACCCACAGCCCTCAGTGTCTAAGTGCAGTTTAAAATTGGAAGTGGGCACTGGCACTTGTGATGAGGCAGAGAAATCCCCCTGCCAACTGCCGTTGAATGTGCTTACTCCCAACGCCCTAAGTGTGTGTTTGCGTGGAATGTCGTTGGTAAAAGTGTTTAAGGTGCAAATAAAATTGGGGGGCAGGTTGCCACAGGAATGCGCAAATGGGGTCCATACCCACACTCCCTGACTTGTCCACCCCCCAAGGTCCTATGTGCATGTTTCTGTGGTGATGTGAGGGAGTAGGAGGAGAAAAATATATGGGGATGGGGAGGAATGGCTGGTTGGGCTTAGTCCTCCAGGGAGCCAGCTCCCCCACTGGCCTCAATAGGCACCTCTGTTGTCAAAATGCCACCCGGGGCATGGAGACCCCAGCCGAACTTGTCAGGGCCCAAAGCAGCAGCATTGCAGAGCCTCACAGAGTCCGAGGGCACCAACCCAACCCCACCCCAGCAGAATATCTACGCCCATCCCTGCATTTGCACAACTTTCAGACTATAAAAGACATAGGACATCCTGGTAAGGTTGGGTCCTCCCCCTCCTAGACCTCCCCCTCCCCTGTGATGGGACAGCAGAGGAGCCAAGGTCTACCTGAGGCCCCTGAACCCGGGCCAGGCACTGCTGCATGTTCCTGCCTTCTTCCCGGCAGCATACATGTCAGGACCCGATCCCCAAGGCCCCGCCCAGATCCCCACACGGGGCCGGCCACCCCCACACTCTGAGCCCCCAAGTCCCCACCCAGACCCGCCCAGGGGCAATGCAGCTGCCATGCAGTAACTCATGGCTGCCGCCAAGACCTCCAAGGGGCCCCACTCACAACTGCCAGTAGTCCACCCCCCGAGGCAGTGGTTTATTTATTTTACCTTCACTGGTACAGAATAGAACTCCAATTATTACAAAAAAACAAACAAACAAAAAAAAACACAGAATTGAATAATTTTGTTGTTTTTACAATGAAAAAAAATTGTGTAAAAACATTAAAATATTTCAGTAAAATAATCTGTGCAGTTCTCTTTCTTAACGTTCGTTTCGATGACTCACTATGGGATACGCCCCCTCCGCGGATTCCTCAGAAGCACTTATCTCAATACGCCAATCCTGATTGGCCAGTGACCGTAACGTACTCGTCCCCTGCTACTATAAGTAGCAAGCGTCCCAACGCACGCACTATTCAATCACCTCTTCTCACTTCGGAGGTTGCTTTTCTCTAAGGTAAGTTAGCTCAACTGTTCACAGATGGAGCCAGCCAATATTCTCTCTCCGTCGCCGAACGTTAACTTACTGTCCTTCTGTCCTGACCTTCACCATAGGCTCGGGGCATAACGAGCAGCTTCACACTCCAGTGCACCTGTTCGTTCTCTTGCTAACACACCATTTAGCCCACATGGAAGCCGCTCCTCCCACCAGAGGAGTCGACGGCGCAGGAGCTCGCCTCTGTACCTGTGGGAACAAAATCTCAAGCTGCCTCAGGCTGGAACACGCCCAGCTGGCATTGGAAGTCCCCGGGTTATGTGAGAGCTGTGCTTGCTTCACCCTGAAGAGCCTTCACCGGCGGCTAGCGCGCCAAGCTAGCCTGTCGGGGAAGGACCCTTGCCTGCCGGACCCTGGGCCACCGTCTGGGGACGCCAGCGAACATGCCCTCCCGGAGCCGGAACCGTGTGCCGAACTCAGCTGGGGCTCACAGCTCGAACTGGCCGGTCCGAGCCACCCCGTCGAGGACGTGTTGGAGTTGGACTACGGAGACGACGAGGACACCTCGGAACTCCTCATTTCAGAGGAGGACGAGGATGACGACGTTTTTCTCCCCATCGCTCAGGTCTCCATGCCTAGCTTTCCGTCCTCTCCCAGGGATGGAGCGGCTTCTCCGGCCGCCCACCTGGACATGCAGTCAGTCTGCCGACGCGCTGCGACCAGGCTCAACATCCCTTGGCCCACCGTGGTCACTGAGGCTGTCAGATCCCGCTACCAGAGGCGGTTTTACCATTAGGCATAGGCAGGCGGCCGCCTGGGGCCCCCTAGTGGTGGGGGGCCTCCTAGCCCTGACCGCCGGCGCCCCTCTGTTAATGCCACAATATTCTTATTACCAACCTGTGGCCGCAGACGGGATTGGACATGCGCACTTCTCATTACCATAATTCCTCAACCATTCAAGATATCATTAAAATTCCAAAAGTGCTGAAAAGATTAAAAGTGGGGCTTTTCGTGCACATACAATACATTACGGTAGCCACCGGGATTCCCTGTCTTGAGCGCAACAAATCACAACAAAGATTCAGAGACGTGCTGAGTTTGTCATCCAAAATGCTCCGTTTTATAACTTTTGAAAATCTGATCAGATTGAAATAATTCCAACGGTTCCTAAAAGTACATAAAAGCAGCTTTCCAACGATCTATAGCATGAAGCAATCAGAGTTATGTAAAATATCGCTACGAGGGGAAATCCTGCTGTACAGCCTGATTGAAACGGAGCACAGCGCCGCGGTGGAAGCGGATATTGGAACGGGGAAGCTAATTAGCATAAAAACCAGCATGAAATTATGGAAATGCCTCAAAGAAAATCAACACGATCTATTAGGTGTCCCAGAAGGCTTATATCTGAAGTCAGTGACCGGACAGATCTCCAGTGAACCAGGATATGAACGTTTGTTCAGTCTTTATTATTTATTTTTTTATTTTAACAACCCTCAACTATTTGCTAATTGTAAGATTCAGCTTCATTCCAGCATTATTTATCCTTTTACAATAAATAATTATTTTTGCTAAAACAAAAGTTTCTGGTATAGCAGTGCACGGTGTGCCAGAGAAGCACCCCAGTGTGAGGTGTGACTCTGCCTGCAGCTGGAGAGAAACTGCTTCAAGGTCTACCACATCAAATAAAAACGTCTGAAAGTTAACAATACTAAATGGTCTTAAAAACAGCTAAAAAAGATACCAAGGTTCAAACTTTTTAAAGAATAGATGCATTTCAGTTCAAAGTTTAAATTGTTTGCCCAGTAATTTTGAAGTTCCTGTTCAGTAATAACTGTAAAAAATTCAAATCCGTTTTTTGCTTTTTTCACTTTGAAGCTGATTTTTTAAAGGCTTTAATAGAAATAAATTCTAAATACAAACCATACACTAAAAGCTGAGGTTGTTCTGAAAAAGGAGAGAGTTACACACACTTTGTACTTTTTATTACAATTTTACAGCCATAAGATTAAAAACATACCAGGCGGCCCTGTTATAATTATGGTCATAAGAGGGTTATTAAGACGGCGATGCACAAACAGGAAGTGATTGGTAGTCATTCCACTCAATCCAGTTGGTGGCGTAATGCACCAAATTGTTGTTTGCCAAGTGCCATAAGACCACAAATAATAATAATAAGAGAGGTGGGAGCGTTCGTAACAAACTCAAAGCAATATTAAAACATGAAGCATGAAATGGAGTTATCCTAGTGGCTCCAATAAGAGAAAGAAGCAGCTTGCTTCATAAAAGCTTTTATTTTCACTTCTGAAAGTGACGTCGTTTCTCGATGTAAACATAAAAAGGAAGCGGAAAGGAAAGACAATGGAAAATGTTTAAAGGGAGGAAAACATAGACCAAAATGGAAAATAGAAATAAAATAACAAAGGCAAAAGCAGGAGCACTGACAGGAAGAAGAAAGCACTCAAAGGGAGAGAAAAACAGGAAAAAAGAGGAGGACTAATAAAAAGTGAAAATAAACCGTGTCAGAAGAGGGTAGATTTTCGCAAATCCAGTTAAAGGTAAGATTGTCGAAAATTTAGTGTAAGAGGCCCCATGTCTGTGTTCGCCTTGGGCCCCCAAATTGCTAAATCCGCCCCTGCCCGCTAAGAGGGAAAGAAGCTGCCTCAGGCCACGAGGGCGGCAAAGCCCCTCCTTCCCGCCTTCCCGGAGCTTCTCCAAGAAGTGATGTCCTCCTGGGACAAAGACCCTTTCAGCTCCAGGTCTTCTGTCCAAGGAGCCTCCTCGCTGGACTTCGAGGGGATGGAGAAGGCTGGCATGCTTCGCATGCCACCGATGGAACCGCTGGTTGCATCCCACCTGCACCCACGGCTCTCGGCAACTTCCTCCAGGCCTCCCGCTCTCCCTGCAAAGGCGGACCGCTTCCAGTCGGCGCTGAACGAGAGGGCGTACAAGGCTGCCGCCATCTCGGTCTGAGCTTTGAATGTCTCCTCCATGCTCTCGGCATACCAAGCCGAGCTCTGTGAGGACATGAATACGAAGCCGGACCCGGAGGTGTGGGAGGAAATCACCGTACTGACTGACATCCGCCTGTGTGTGCAGCGCTGCGCGGTCCAGGCTACGGCTAAAGCTATGGGCATGATGGTGCTTCAAGAACGTGCACGATGGCTGAACCTCACCAACCTCTCTGATAGAGAGAAGGAGGACATTTTGGACATGCCAATCGTGCCTGAAGGCATTTTTGGCTCTGCCCTGGCATCAATGCAGCAACGGTGTGAGGCCAAAAAGAAGGAGGATGAAGCCCTTCAACTCTGCCTTCCCCGTAAGCCTTCAACGGCTCTGCCGGCTCGGCCGAACCTTCCTCGGGCAGCTGCCAGAGCCCAGCCTCAGTTCTGGATCCCAAAGCGCCCGAAGCCTCATTCAGTCCAGCCAGCTCCTTCGGGCTCAGCGCCTCGACCAGTTTGGCCTCAGAGGTCCGGCAACCAAGCCGCTCCGCCGCCGGGACAACCCACCCGACCCGGCGGTCAGCAGGTGAGGAAGAAGAAGAGGGCAGCCTGACGGAGTTCTTTCCCTCCCGACGCTGTAGCTGGCAGTTCCCCGTTCGCCAGCTCCTCCTGTTCAATGTTGCCATGGTGCCTTCTCCCCCCTCACGGAACCCCTCTGGCAGAGTCCCCGAGCGGTCCAGGGTGGGGCCAGGACGTGCAACCGGCTGTGCCAGCTCAAAACACACGTCACAAACACTCACATTGTTTTTTACAAACATGTCACGCTCAAGGAGCATTAAAAAGTTCGCTGCCGCATCCAGACAGAATGTCAAGGCCGCAGCAAAAATCAATAAAAATGTTACTCATGAGCGGTGCCAGGTGGGAGCGGCCCCTGGCGGACTTTCCAGCCAGCCACGGGCCGTTCCCGTACACCAGGGCCGCCAAAGCACAAAGCCGCCGCGCATGCGCAGTGGTTGCCACGAGCACCGCTGCCCCACAACCTCTGGAGGGAGCTGCTGCTCCGTGTGTCACGGCTGTGTCACCGCTCTCCACTCACATGGAGGAATGTACAGCGGTTTCTGCTTCACATTGGGTGCTAAGAACTATTTCGAGAGGTTACAGGCTCCAATTCGCTTCAGTTCCTCCTCGATTCTCCGGCGTAGTGTTCTCCCACGCCCAGGGGACATCAGCTCACATCCTTCAGGGAGAAATCTCCTCCCTGCTGGAGAAGGGAGCGATATGCATTGTGCCTCCCGATCGGTCTCAGAGCGGTTTCTACTCCAGGTACTTCCTGGTCCTGAAACGGGGAGGGACCGGGATTCGCCCGATCCTGGATCTGAGGGCCCTGAACCGATGCCTCAGAAAGTACAGATTCAAAATGCTCATGCTCTCATCCCTTTTGCGTCTGATTCACCAGAACGACTGGTTCACCTCAATCGACCTGAGGGACGCATACTTTCATATTCCGGTGTACCCTCCACACAGGAAATTTCTGAGGTTTGCCTTTCAGGGAGTGTGTTACGAATACACTGTTGAGGGTATGCCCTCGTGAGAAATTGCTGCGGTAATTTTCTCCAAAAGACTGTACTAAATTGCTCTGAAAAGCAAATAATCACATCAGCGCCAAGACACTTCATTTCCCATGATGCTTTGCACACGGAAGCAATGTGATGACGTCACCGCCAAGGCGGAGCACGGGTTCACAACAGTCTCAGCCCGCGGACTGCCAGACTCTATACATTTCAGGGAAAAACGAAACTTAACTGTTCTTTGTCCAGTATCACTGGCTGTAAGGACGCTCATCGCACGCTCGAATCAACGTGAGCAGATCAGACACCGGACTGCTGAAAGCTGAGTTGGAAACCCAGCAAATCTATTCTCTTTTGCTCAACTCCAGCTGATCCCGTGGAGAAAGGCTCGTGGGGAGAAACAACGGAGAAATCATCCGACCTGCAACGCGAAGGAACACATGGGATGCCTTGCCTTCGCTCAGAGAGGTTTTGCTCCTGCAAGTTTTATTTCATTTAAACTTTTACCTTTTCTCGTCTCTTCTAGACCAAGATAAGCAGTCGACTGCGTGACTTGCTTCAAATTATCAGACGTTTTTTCTCTAACTTCCGTATCAAACACGTTACATATCTACCGTGAAGTAAGATCTTTTGTTTATTGTTTTAAAATCTGGGTTATTGTCGGTAAGCTGTGGCCAGGCTGCCGACTCTGTTTAGATTAAATAATTTACAAGTGACCTTTGTTGTTTGAGAGTCTAAACTTTTGAAGTGTTAAAGTTAAGTTACTGTGATATTAAGCCACTAAAGGGCTAACTCCTTTTTTACTGTGAGAGAGAGGAAAGGAGACACACAGCTCATTCCTCCAGCCTTATCAGACACACACTTCCCCGCGCACCTGGGGAAACAATGACCCATTCATTTACACACACACACACACACACACACACACACACACACACACACACACACACACAGTTGATCTCACACACACACACACACTCACACACTCATGCGTGTTTCTAGTGTTTGTGGGACATCATTCACACACACACACACACACACACACACACACACACACACACACACACACACACACACACACACACACACACACACACACACACACACACACACACATCTTCAATTATATAAAATTGTTTTGCATTATTAATCTCCTTGTTTAATTAAATGTTATAAAATTCAGATTTGTCTCCATAGATTTCTTTGTGTCGATGTAAAATCTCTGCTCCTAGAACTTTTCCACATTTCAGATAGACTGATAAGAGTTTTGGATTCAATTTTCCCCGGTTAAAGGGGATGGTGCCCCGTAGATTCCTAAAGAGTATCTTAATTAATTAATAACCCGGTAAATATTCCCATATTTACAGAATTTATTGAAGAATCCAAAAGTAAGTAGAAGCTTACTAATTATTCGCTCCTAATTACCCCAACATAATTGGTGCAGCCCGTGTGAGGCTAGGTTACACAGAGATTTTTATCTGACACAAACAAACAAATAAATCTTTAGCTTGAATTAAAAATAATCAGTTGTTCATCCCTGAACCAGCAACAGAGTGGTGCTGATTTTGCTGAGCAGGAAGCTGCATCGAACACTCACCAGTAACTCAGTGCTTCTTTAAAGGTGCAACGTGTAAATTAATTCTGGTTGACCTTTTAGGTTAAAATTCAGTTTTTCCTTAAAGGTGCAACATAAATTAATTCTGGTTAACCTTTTAGGTTAAAATTCAGTTCCTCATTAAAGGTGCAGTATGTAAGTGATTCTGTCTAACCCTTTTAGGCTAAAATTAACAGCTAATTTAGCGACTTTAACTCACAGTGGCTATTATAACTAACTGAAACCTTCACTCAAAGACTGATAACACCCTGTTTGCTAATATTCTGAAGGAATAACTAGCACATTTAACACTGCAAGTGTTGTAAGACGTTGCTAGGGCAACGCACCAGCTTCTGCTAAAATACTGAAAGGAATAGTATTTTAAGCGTCAGTCACGGCATTCTGTGCAATTTAAAAAAACGCTAAAACCTGTGCGCACAAAGGTTAATTTAGTGTTTTCTGCTACAAAGCTAGCAGTTGCTGCCCAAAGGGTGCAGCTTTGAGCTATCTGCAGAAGCTCTACTAGGCTATTTTTGGTTCGGTTGTTAAAATGGAGCATCAGAGTAGTGAACTGATCAACTCCCCGCAACCAGGGGGCGCTGCGGCGCCCGACTATGAACTGGCCTACTTTCTGGACAATTTTTGTCCAAACTGGTCGCGGTTGCTCGAGAACCCGACCACCCTTCCAGGGATTTCACTGAAGAAAAGCTTGACGCTGTAATTGATCAAATAGAAAACCCGGATGGTAATGTTCCAATCCAGGTGTCCTTGGCTAAGTTAGCTTTGATCCTCTATCAGAGGGACCTTCAACGTGGTCAGAAGATCATGAACCTCCAGAGTATGCTAGCTGAAAAAACAGCGAAATGGAAGGCTGATCGAGGAAGACGACACCAGCACAGATTCTGGGGAAGATGGGGAGGAGACCCCGCCCCCCTCTGCTGATGACAACAGACAGTGGGAAGGGGGGAACACCGTGCCAGCAGTTTCTGATAAGATTTAATGTCGCCCACTCTGGCCCCAGGTAAACATTTAACTATGGTTGCTGGAGTCTCTAATGCCACGTTTCTGACTATGGAGCTGCCAATGATCAGAGTCGGCTTGCCAGTGGGTGCGTCACTGAGCGGAGAAAATCTATTAGAAACGTGGACGGGTTGGTGGTGGCCCACGGGCTGGGTTCTATGCTTCCTGCGTACCGTCACCCAGCCGGCCTGAGGTCCCGGCTGCTCGGGTTCTGCTGGAGGATTGCTACGGGGTGGTTCTGAGATAGTTAGCCCCACGCTAGCTAAGTAGCTACGGCTGTTTACGGGTTTTTCAACAGTGCGGAGCTGGGACTCCAATTCCGACACCCTCGCCTCCAAAGCTACAAAAATGCTACATTTATTACACATACCATTATCGCTTAAGGAGGCAGAGGAGTAACTAAACATCTGACACAGAGAGCAAGAGATAGGAGACAGAGAAGCAGAGACAGAAGTAGCCATAGCCATGCTGAGGCTAAGCTAACTGGATGAGCAAACTGTTCAACACCAAATGAACTGCCTGCGAACTCAAATGGTTCCCTAAAAGCTAGGTGGAACAACAGAAAATGTGTGTTTTAGCGTGCTTTTGTGCTACAATAACTCAGAGATATCCTAGTACAGAGAAATTAAATCAGTTTTAGCGAGCTCCAAACAGCTACACATAGTGCAACACTGAAAACAGGAAACAGGAAACGCCTTACCGCCAGGTGCAGCCAATCAGCCCAGCGGACATGAATGACTGTGTGTTAATTATATATTTTTTGGTGACGCCACTTAGAAACTTAGAAAATGTTACAGTGGCCGTGTTCAGAACGCAGCTGGAGTTCATGAATAATCAGTGGTCTGCCTGCCGCTCTGCATCTCTGCCCAAAAGAATCCGCGCTACGCTGAGTCCACATAAATAATATAATATAGGTAGAAACTGGATCTCTTCCTTCTGTGTGTGCATCAGGGGAGCCTGACAACCTTTTAGGAGAACCAAGTTTCTCTGCTGTAATTTGAACCCATTATCCAAGTCCGGATCGGGGCTTGGATCGGGAAGTAAAGCCTGAGTCCCGATCAGTCTGAAACCACGTGATCGGGGCTGATTTCTGAACATGTGATCGGATTGGGACATCCCTAATTTAAACCCCCAACCTCCCAGTCCCAAGGCAGACACCCTACCACTATAGCCACTTAGGTAATAACCAGTTCTTTGTTAGGACTTTAAAGTTTGAACTAGCTTTTTAAGGACTGTAAATGTGGTTGAAATCTGTTTGTTTAGATCTGTACGTTTAGTATGAACTAGTTCTTTTTCAGGACTGTTGGTTTAGTTTGATCTAGTTCTTTTTTCAGACTGTACATGTACTTTGAATGCTTATTTCAGAACTGTAAATTCAGTATGAAATAGTTCTTTGTCTGGACTGTAAATTTATTAGAAAATTTTATACATTGAACTATGAACTTGCACCTTCTAGCCTTGTAAAACTAAAGTTCTCACAAAGTGGCAGTTTGCGCTACACGGCACACATTAATGGGCTTTTTATAAGAGGTTCTAAACCATATTTATGCAATTTATCTAAACTGAAACATCTCTTTCTGGGATTTTCATGGTACATTTGATTTAATTTGTTTTGAGACATTGCAATCAGAATTTATTTTCTGCCCAGTCTAAAAACAAAACACTGTGGCGCTGCCGGCTTTTCAACAAGGAGAAAACAATATGTAGCTCTCTGTTTTGGTCTTCTTCACTGTGTGAGTCATTTTTATACATGAACACTTTGCACGTTCTATGCAGCATCCAAACGTTTTAGTCTGGCCTTTTTCTGATGTTTGTGTTCACACACTTTTCTACTGTACCTGCACACTCACCAAAGAAGGAGGAGAGGAGAGTCTAGGAGGCACATCGTGGTGCCAAAATATTTATTGTGGAAATAACTGTGCTTCCCTCACATGTTCAGAATGGAGAACGACTCCCTGTATGACTGTTTTTGTCTGTATCAATACCATCTGAATGTCTCCACAGTGTCGACTCGTGAGTAGAAAGCTACATTCAGGTCAGGAGATAAAAATCTCAAGCAGTCACTCCAGCAGTTCTGTGGGATTTATCTAACAAAGGAGGAAGAGAGGGAACCTCACACCCGAACTCTACTTTAGTTCTGTTTTTCCACAATGCACGTTTAATGTGATTCAATGGCTGTGTGAGGAACTCGACAAACAAGAGAGCAAAGGTCACTCTTCAGTGAGTGATTAATAGGCACTGACCAGTGGACTGTTGAATGTTTTCCTATACAACCTGCTATAGAACCCTCAGGGCATCTTTTTTCCCCCTTTGTGATCTGTGAGGCATTATGGGATGTCTTTAAAACCCCTAACCATCCTACATGTTTGAATGTGAACTAAAAACAAAATATTTGTAATGACTCAAGATTACATGGAACAAGATGTGCAATCAACAATTCAAGCCACTTCACGAGTTATTTCGATAAAATTGTTTATTGGAACAAACCAAATCTGAGCAGTAACACCAACCACAGCAGATGGGAAGGTTCACGGTTTTCCCATTATGTAAAACATACATGAACAATTATTATGTTACCAGTTTTAAAGCTGTTTGAACCACCCAAGGTTGGACAAAACTGTCATGGTCTGCCTTCTGCGTCTCCCTCATGTGTCACCTTGTGTTCTCCATCCCTCTCTAGGTTCCCCTTATGTGTCTCCTTGTGTTCCTCATGTGTTTCCATGCCTGCATCCCCCCTCAGGTGCCTCCCTGTGGTCCCCAGCCCCCTCCAGGTTCTCTCCAGGTTTCCCTTAGTCACTTTTCTTATCATTAGTTCTCTGTTATTGTAGATTGTTTAGTTCGTTTCTCCCTTCAGGTATCTTCCTCCCCTGTCTTCCAGTTTTTGGTTCTCTTACTCATAGATCATTAGTTTTATTATCTTTAGTTCTCCAGTGTCTTATTTCTACAGTGTTTGAAGTTATTCAGTTCAGTAGCTTTATTTAACAGGTTTTAGGCCCTGTCCACACGTAGCCGGGAATCTGCCAAAACGTAGATATTTTTCTACGTTTTGGCCTGTCATCCACACGAAAACGGAGATTTTTCACACAAAAACTGATCTTTTTAAAAACTCCAGCCAAAGTGAAGATCTGCGTTTTCTCCGTTTTGGGTGTCTGAGTGTGGACAGACAAAACCGGAGTTTTAAGGTCCGCAACGTCACTTTCCGCGACAAAAAAATGCTGACATCACGTGTGCGACCTGTGTTTACACTAGCCGACAGCATGGATGCCCTCAGAGCTGCGCTCGCTTTATCAATTGTCCAAGCGCTTTTTGCTTGTTTGTTTTTGCAAGCGGAATTACTGCTCCTTGCGGAAGACCACAGACGAAGGACGAGGTTAAGAACGGGGGAAGTACTGCCGCCTACAGGTCTGGCATGTCCTTAACAACGTATTTATCCGGGTTCGTGTGGACAGTTTTTTTAAAAACGAGGTGGTGTGGATGCAAGTTTTTGGAGGGGCAGATATTCGTTAAAAAAAAAAAACGGCTACGTGTGGACTAGGCCTTAGTTGGTGGCGGGGCCTTCCTCACCTGCCCTGTTCTGCTCCTCTTGGTTATTGTTATCACCTGTGCCCAATCCTCCTAATCACCCAGCCCCTGAGTATAAAACCCTGTCCTGTCTTTCTGTGTTTGTTGGTCCATTGTTTGTGTCAGCGTTGTGGTGTCGCCCCTCCTTCTAGGTCTCAAGGTTATTTGGCTTCATGCCCTGCTTGGATTTTATTTTCATCCTAATAAAGGAATGTTTTCTTTCACATCCGCTCCTGCTTCGTGTCATTCTGAGTATCTGCATTTAGGGTCCAACTCCCCTGGCTCTCAACGTGACAAAAACGAGATCAGTTCTGACAAGACTGATGAGCTAACGGCTAGTCTGAAATTGGCCAAAGTTCAGAGAGGCGGCCTTCTGCCAAAAAAATCAGATCTTTAAATGTGATAGCAGTTAGTGCAAGAACTATTTTATAAACTTATAAAACATTGGATTATTTAAATGACACATTTTTCACATAAATATTTTTAAAATCAATTTGTAATTCTAACGATGTGAGAGTGCTAGCTAGTTCTGTTCATGACATCTATCATGGGTCACAAATCTATCCAGATATTGATAGTATTTGAACCAACACAAGTCAATAAACAAATAAATGCACCTGTTTTGACTATCAGCAAGCAAGGCAAGATAAGGCAGTTTAATCTGTAATACACATTTTATACACAGAGGCAATTCAATGTGCCTTCCACCTCGCAAGAATAGCATGAACATTAAAATCAAAGTGACAGAACAATTAAAATACTCACAAATTACATTTCGATTAGTCTAGGGAACCACAGTCGCTAGGAGATAAAGCCAGAACGTTGTTCAGCTGGATCATAACTGCTTTTTCAATTATTTCCCAATCAAAAGGACATAGTAGATTGGTCTGTAGTTACTCATCACTAAGGAATCTAATTGTATTTTCTTTACAAGCACAATAAAATAATTAGTATAGCTAAAACTGACCCTGAGTTGGTTTACCACTGTTGCTTGTAAATAACATTTAATGCAAAAAGTAAAGTAGCTTTACCTGAAACCACAGGACATTTTTTGATGTTGTGACTGTTCTAAAATGATAACTTGAGGTCTAGCTCTGCACGGACTAGTTGTTAGCTCATCAATCTCGTCAAAGCTAATCTTTGTTCGAAAAACTTTTCATTACAGGTTCAGAGTCAATTTTTCTCAACCTTTCTACAGAAATTTAGAACTTAAACTGAGAAATTTAACATTTACACCTTTTTTAAAAATTTCAATCAAATAAATCCTGATGACTCTATTATTTCAAAGCTTTGAACGATGTTTTGAAAACTGTTCTCTTCTTGCTGTGCCATTCTCCTGCTTAGTTAACCTGGACCCCTTTCCCACTTTCTCTGCAGCTTTAACAGCTTAGTGAAGTGAAAAATGTTAACAGGAACTGCTTGTCTCCTCATTGCTTATGTCAAGGAGTACTTTTTAACTGATTTCGCCTGCAGTCGAGTACAGAGCAGAAGGGTTTTCTCTTTTGTTGGTTTATAAGGTTAGAAGAACAAAGCGGGGCTGTCTCATTTAAGGGGACAATTAGAATTTTAATGCTCAAAGTATCAAGATTTATCAATTTTTTAGTGCTTATTATCATTAAAGGCATTTTGATGAAATAGAGGGACGAAATGGCTCGCAATCCCAGTTTTCAGTGTTTCTGGTTTCCAGATTGCAGCTTTATTTAGTTTTAGCTGAACATGAGACCTGTTTAGCTGACAAGAGATGAAATGTTACGCTAATCCAAGCTTCAGAGCAAAAAACAGCAAGTAAAACACACATTTTAACAGAAATCTGAAGCATTGCTTTAGAAACCACTCTTAGTGACTGTCACTTAGGACTTCAGCTGCATTAATACACCAACTTTCTGTAATGATTTACAATCAGACTCGACATTGTGTCACACTTTGGCTTAATTAAAAATATTGACTTGACTTTTTCCTTGACAGGGATACATTTCCTTGAGATGCTTCAACAAATTTTTGTTTTTCAGGATTTTTTTGACAGATGCTAGCATAAAAATAGCACTTTTCCTTATTAAAAGCTAATATGGCGTGCCGTTCTTGCACAAACCACCTGCCACAGCCCAAGTATCAAACTGGGAAATCACTGGACGTCCACAGGGTTACACTCGTCTTTCATTCTGGCTCTACCAAACAGCAAAAACTAAATTAAAAGTTTAAATTTAATCAAGCATATTCTTTCTTCTAGGTGGATCATTTCTCAGCTGGGTGGTTGTGAGGATGACTAAACGTCTGTATTGTTACTCTTGTGAGCAGTTGAGAACATTTGTTGGTTTTGGAGGCCAAACAGCTGATCTATAATAAAGTAAGCAATTCCATCCAATTTCCATCTCCTCAGCAGAGAAAGTAGAAGGAACGAATGCTTGAGGGAACGCAGGCCTATGATTGAAATTGATTAGTGGGGCTTCAAACAGATGAACACGTACAATTATTTTCCCAGTGGAATTTTGCAGCCTATTTACAGCCACAAACTAATTTGCAGCTTATTTACAACAATATTTAACATTTTAATAGAAACACATAATGATTGCTGGTTTCATGCTTGTATCATTTTGTACGCCGAGGTTTGCTTTAGAAGTGGAAAAAGGTTGAATGGTCGTGAATTGTTGGTTTCAGTCTGGGACATCAACCAAGTGTGGATAGAATACCAATAATTCATGTTTGATCTTTAGAAATGGAGTTTATGTAAGACGTTAACGTGCTAAATTGGAGGAGCCTCCAAAAAATGTATTATAATGCAACAGTGAACATTGAAAGAAATAAGTGTCCTGAATGTCTTTCTCCTAGCCTGACCAGCCAGCCCCATGCTTCCTTTTGGAAAGCATTCTCCGTGTCGAATTAGAGGACGAGTCTGGTAGACCAGGCTACCTTCACTGGTTCCAAATTCCTTTATTCCAAGGTTAAAAGTCCACAGTTTTACACTAAATGTGTATTTTTGCCATTCAGAAATGTGTTTCTGTGTAAAACTATTAAATTATTGCTCTTAACTATTGTAAGGTGTCCTGAACAGACTCTGTTCAGAGAAATAGTTTCATCCTCTTTAGAAATGATTCATTAACAGCTAGTCTGACCAAAATGTGTTGCTGCTGCCTTGAAAGAGTCTCCGTTGCTCAAATTTCACAGCATTTCACATCATTTTAAAACCTTTACACCATCAGTTTCATCCAAGCCCCCACAATACGGCTCTAAAGTTGGTCTCAACCCGGAAGTACCAAAAATTGCAGTTCCACCCTCATCCACTGGGGGCTGGTGTCAGAAGCGAGCAAATCCTCATTGACTCCCATGTTAAAAATACCAATTTCACAGCAGAAATAAACATGTTTACAGCCTGGTACCAAAACATGTTTTTTATTTAAATGATCTAGTTTACACTCATGACAACTCTGAGGGGGGTGAATTTTTTTCTCACTCTTCTGTTTAAGTGTATTAAAAGCCTAAAATTCTGTATAATTAATGAGCATCAGACCCACGTGACCACAGAGCTAGCTCCGTGGAAAGGCCTCAGTCGAGCCTCGGTCTGGCTTGGAAACTGTTCTGGGAATTTGAGTCTCTGTGTTTGTGTATTCTGTTTTGGATACTTTTTGTGCAATTGTTGGACAAAATGACTTGCTGTGGCATTAATTGCACTAATAGAGCGTCCAAGGATTCTCCACTTCATTTTTTTCGGTAAGTAAAATTATATTTATGTATTTTAGGTCACTGCCGAGCTGAGCTTAGATTTTAACATGTACTGTTTAACCATGAAATTTAAATGTAATAGGGTAAATCCCAGTGCATTTAACATAATGCTGCACTTTAGAAAATGGGTTGAAATATAACGTGTTGGTGGAGCTGGGTTCCGACTATCGGCTTGTGGAGCTCTCGGGAGACCAATGTTTTCCACCCGTTCTCCCCTCCCCGCAGCTCGGCGCATCTCTGTCTGATCGCAGCTTCTGTTTGCTGCGCGGGTTGCCGGCTTGTGGAGCTCTGGGATGGAAACCTTTCCACCCGGTTCTCCCCAGCAGTCAGCCCGGCGTATCTCTGACTCAAAAGCTCAGCCACATTCTCGTTCCTGATAAGGCTGGGCAGGATAAGGATAATAATGTTTGCATGAACCACCGTAACATTTAGAATTTTTTAAGAAGGCAACAATTAACTTTATTATTGTTTCTGAGTTTTTAAACAGTTATTACCATGTAACACAGGTTCAATTTTAGTTTTTAGTTTTATTCATCATGCCCAGTAAATACCACTTTACACAATGTGTGAGCTTAGTCTGCATAGTGTGTTAATGTAACCTCAGTTTGTAGTGTGCCAGTGTGTAAGTTTAGTCTGCAGTTAGAGTGAGCTTACTTTGTAATATGCTTGTGAGATCTATCTGCAGCCAGTTCTACTGTGAGCACACTATTAGATTGTGCACTGCTACGAGCAGGTTTTTCTTACAATTGTCTTCAATGGTTATTAATTTGTACATGTACGCCATTCTGATTAATAGTGGTTCAGAGCTTCTCACTTCACTCAGTGCAATTGTCTAAAGACAAGAGCCTTGGAGATGGATTACAAAAGACAGCTTTGATACTTTGGTACAGGAAATCACGTTAACTTTGAAAAGATTTTGCACCAGCAACAAAGTTTTTGCTCTACTTTTTACAAACATAATTAAAGAATGGAGTTTGTGTTGGGACCATAAGCCACAGTGTATTTCCACACTCCACAGATGGTCAGTGGTTCTTGCTTAAATGCCCCTGTTGTGAGTTCTTCAAGCGCAACATGTTACTCCTTTCATGGCAGCGATTCTCTGAAAAAGACCTTGACAAACACTTCTTCTAGGTGCTCCACCCCAATTATTGCTGCAGTAAAAAACAGCTGTCTACCAGCAATCCCAGCACAAATCACTCATTAATCACCCATTTGCCCTAAAATACAGCAGCAGGAAGGTGGCCAAAAAGGCACCAGCTATTTTATTTTCATTTTCATTAGCAGCTTCCATTGATAATTACCTGGGGGGTACTTGAAGGTGATACTCAATACATTTCAGGAGGAACTATGTGATTGTATATGGTCCTCTATACTGGATTCAGGGTGTAGAATCATCTGCTCTAGAGATGACATGAAAAAGGAGCTGAGACACTGACATGTTGTCCTTATATAATGCATTCCCATCATAGGTCTTTGACTTCCCACTTTCGTTCGTGTCCCCAGAGGTGGCTGTTTTCTCACCAACTTAAGGTAGAGGACATTGTCGGGACACGGCAGCTTATACATGTTAATGTCCCCTTTTTCCTATTCTGCTGCTGTTAGATTGATGGCTCGGTAGTGCTTCTCATTGATCAATCAGACACAGTCTGCGTCTCAAATGAACCCCGGCCCGGAGAGTTGTGCATTCTTCCAAAGGAACCACGTCCCGAAGGGTATGACAGTGTGACGCACCACATCGATTGTTTCCAACTTATTTGTGTAAATACTTTTTTCAACCTTGCAGATTTATCGTCTACATGCATTTCTTTTGCCACCGAGTGAGAAAACTACAGCAGATGTAGAGCCAGTCTGCTGACTTGAGAGCTCGACTTGCAGGTTCCACCTCTGTGGTCAAGGCTGGAGGAGGAATACAAGAATGCTGGGAATTAATTATGCATTTCATCAGCATGATGGATACCTCACGCTTAACTCAAAACTATATTTCCCTCGAGAGCCGACAGGAATCGGCTCGTTCTTTGACTGAACCCTTTGAGAAACGCTGTCAGTTCAGAAGATGAAAGTTTGCTGATATTAAATAATAATAAAAAAGCAGCTTTCTCACTATAGCAACTTCCACGTGACATGTTCCTTTTGGTCTGGTATATAAATATAAATCATTTTAATCACCATCAGCTTTCCAACCACAAATGATAATTAGGATTTTCTGAAACATTCTCATATTTTTATTTTCTTTTTCCTCCTGGACTCATTAAATCTTTATAATTGGATGTGTTGGATACTTCTAAATACAGGTCCTTCTCAAAAAAATTTGCATATTGTGATAAAGTTCATTATTTTCTGTAATGTACTGATAAACATTAGACATTCATATATATTAGATTCATTACACATAACTGAAGTAGTTCAAGCATTTTATTGTTTCTAATATTGATGATTTTGGCATACAGCTCATGAAAACTCAAAATTCCTATCTCAAAAAATTAGCATATCATGAAAAGGTTCTCTAAACGAGCTTTTAACCTAATCATCTGAATCAACTAATTAACTCTAAACACCTGCAAAAGATCCCTGAGGCTTTTAAAAATACCCAGCCTGGTTCATTACTCAAAACCGCAATCATGGGTAAGACTGCCGACCTGACTGCTGTCCAGAAGGCCATCATTGACACCCTCAAGCAAGAGAGTAAGACACAGAAAGAAATTTCTGAATGAATAGGCTGTTCCCAGAGTGCTGTATCAAGGCATCTCAGTGGGAAGTCTGTGGGAAGGAACAAGTGTGGCAGAAAACGCTGCACAATGAGAACAGGTGACCGAACCCAGAGGAAGATTGTGGAGAAGGACCGATTCCAGACCTTGGAACCTGCCGAAGCAGTGGACTGAGTCTGGACTAGAAACATCCAGAGCCACCGTGTACAGGTGTGTGCAGGAAATGGGCTACAGGTGCCGCATTCCCCAGGTCAAGCCACTTTTGAACCAGAAACAGCGGCAGAAGAGCCTGACCTGGGCTACAGAGAAGCAGCACTAGACTGTTGCTCAGTGGTCCAAAGTACTTTTTTCGGATGAAAGCAAATTTTGCATGTCATTCGGAAATCAAGGTGCCAGAGTCTGGAGGAAGACTGGGCAGAGGGAAATGCCAAAATGCCTGAAGTCCAGTGTCAAGTACCCACAGTCAGTGATGGTCTGGGGTGCCATGTCAGCTGCTGGTGTTGGTCCTCTCTGTTTTATCAAGGACAGGGTCAATGCAGCTTTCAGATTTTGGAGCACTTCATGCTTCCATCTATTGAAAAGCTTTATGGAGATGAAGATTTCATTTTTCAGCACGACCTGGCACCTGCTCACAGTGCCAAAACCACTGGTAAATGGTTTACTGACCATGGTATTACTGTGCTCAATTGGTCTGCCAACTCTCCTCACCTGAACCCCATAGAGAATCTGTGGGATATTGTGAAGAGAAAGTTGAGAGACGTAACACTCTGGATGAGCTTAAGGCCGCTATCGAAGCATCCTGGGCCTCCATAACACCTCAGCAGTGCCACAGGCTGATTGCCTCCATGCCACGCCGCATTGAAGCAGTCATTTCTGCAAAAGGATTCCCGACCAAGTATTGAGTGCATAACTGAACATACTTATTTGATGGTTGACTTTTTTGTATTAAAAACTGTTTTCTTTATTGGTCGGATGTTAGTTTAATTATTTGAGATAGGAATTTTGGGTTTTCATGAGCTGAATGCCAAAGTCATCAATATTAGAAACAATAAAAAGCTTGAACTACTTCAGTTGTGTGTAATGAATCTAATATATATGAAAATCTAATGTTTATCAGTACATTACAGACAGTAATGAACTTAATCACAATATGATTTTTTTTGAGAAGGGCCTGTATGTCATTACCATATTTGAAAAGATTTTTAACCCTCCCACTGTCTTTATGAGTGACCCCACGAGGAAAAATGACCATTCAGCAGGATTGAAAGTTTATATCTTTAGCAGTGTTGGGAGTAACGCGGTACAAAAGTAATTAATTACTGTAATGCATTGCTTTTTGCTGTAATGTGGTAATGTAAGGCATTACAGGGAAAGATAACGGTAATATTTACTCGGTACAATTGTCAGTAACGTGGTAATTACAATGCATTTTTAAACCCAGAATCAAGATGTGGGTTTAACTAAAAATTCAAATTGCGGGAAGCCTGACAAAAGATCCAGTATCTACATATATGACGTAATTTATGGACTCAGCTTTGCCGGCATTCTACAGCAGAGAGGACGCAGCGGTAACGGCTCAAATACTCCAGCTGCGTCCTGCGCGCGGCCACTGTTATAGTCACAAAATCGTTCCACTAAAACAAAGTCATTCGTTTGCGATCGTTTATATCAGCCCATATTCTCTGGTACTTCATGTACTTTTCAGCTGAGTTCATAATCTGTGCCCCGGTGATTTCAACTCATTGCTGCTGGAGCGCAGCGCATATTAAGCAATTTATTTATTTATTTATTTATTTGCGTTCGGTAGATCCCTTTGGCTGATTAGTTAGAAAGTAAGAAATCTAGGAAACAGTTTTTCTGGAAGACGGAGAAAACGTGCAGCATGCAGGAATGTTAGAGAGAGAAAGGGCTGGAAATTATTCAAATAAAATCAAGAAAACAAAACAAAGTGCTTGAAAAGAAAAAAGTAGGTAGATTTATCCCCAATAGACATTTTTACCAGTGAAAAGCAATAATATATAAGCATTTAATATTTATACATGTGATAGAATCAGATCACCCCAGAAGTCAGTCCCACATCCAGGGCCGTATCAAGGCATTTGGGGACCAAGGCAAATATAGGCTTGGAACCCCCACCACCTCACTCCCTGCTCAGTTGGCCCTATAAGATGGCAGCGTGCTGAGAGTACCGATTGTTGTTGCTTGTATTTAATAAACAATCATTTTAAAGCACTGTTATTATATCTGACTGTTTTTAACAGCAATCCTAGCTCAGACACCACATCACTTTCCACATATATGTCATGAGCTCACTGAGCGTCACACGACCAGATTCATATTGAAGTTGTATTGGTGAAAGTAACTTAAAGTAATGCAAAAGTAGTGTAATCCCTTACGTTTTAAAATCAGTAATATTGTAATGTAATGAATTACTTTAAAATGGGGGTAAAGAGTAATAAATAATGCATTACAGTTTTGAAGTAACTTGCCCAACACTAATCTTGAGGTCCACGTGGCAGGGGTGAGGTGGTGCTCACTCCCTCCTGGGAGGGTTAAGGGTTTAATCAATACCAGGAGATGAAGTTCAAAGTTTTCATCCAAACGGGAAAGACTTTAATTCTTTCACTTTACAGAGAACTGAACTTGGCAGAAAAACAATTTTTATAATATGTTACTTCAAATATTGTTCAGATCTATAAAAGAAAAAAAACATTTTAGGGTTTAATTTTTATCTTATTCCCCAAGATTTTGGACCTGTGAAAATAATGAATAGAATAGAATAGAATAGAATAGAATAGAATAATTACAGCTGTTGCTGTTTTGTCCCAGAAAGCTGACTCTGCAGAAGACAATCAGTGCTTTGCCACCTCCTTCTACCTGCACAGCTGCTCTCACTTGGGTTGATCACCTCCTGAGCAGCATAAAAGGGAGAGCTGCCAGGAGTGAGGGAGAGAATGAATCTGCGTCAGTTCTCTCATGTGCTCCAATTATTTGTGTTTTAATGGCTTTTAAATGGGTTTCAGTTGTTTTAAGTTTGGTGAAGCTTAACAACTTTTTAGAGGTTTTTAACAGACGAGGGACCAGAGTGCTGGCTTCCTCTTGGCTCCCAAACTCTTGTATAGTCAGTGGACTTTGTGTGTAAATGTAAGACCACCACCTCAGACCTACCCACACCAGCCAGGAGCTCTATCTCTCAGGCAACCCCAGAAACCCTGCCTGTACCAGAAGACATGTGTGCCCCAAACCCCTCACCTTAACCCAGGGAACCCAACTGGGTCCCAGGTGGCATCAAGGTGCCCATGGTGATGCACAACCCTGCTGTGACCACACCCATGGCACAGTGAGCCCCAAACTGCAACACCCCCCAATTTTACACTCAGTATGTTTCAGATTTGCCAGGTTGTTTTTTAAACAGTAAATCTAAGGAGCAAAACTACTTTCAAACCAATAACACATCAAATACCAACCCTTTGTTTAAAGAGGACAGCTTGGATCTTGGAGGTTGTGAATTTGAAAAATCCTAAACAGACAAATAGACAAGCCCAAACAAATCTAAACTGATAACAAACACTGGATTAAAAACCAAATATGATGCTTGCAACGGATATTAATTGGGAGGATTTTGTTTTAAAAAAACAACACTTTGTTTACTTTTTAGTTTCAATATATTAAATATATTGAATATATATATATATATATATATATATATATATATATATATATATATATATATATTAGTCGCCTAACTAAATGGTAGATGGCCTGTATTTGAAGTGGCGCCTTCTGTTCTTAGATCCCTACACTGGTTACCAGTACTACAGAATAGACTTCAAAGTGCCCCTACTAGTTTCTAAATCACTCAATGGCATGGGACCAAAACACATGTCCCATCTCATTCCTGTATATACACCCAATAGGGCTCTGAGATCCCTTGGAAACAATCAGCTGGTAGAACCTCGGGTCAGAACAAAACATGGTGGAGATGCATTTAGTAACTATGCTGCTCACATATGGAATCAGCTTCCCCATGACCTCAGATCTGCCCCAACCCTAGTGTTGTTTAAAACAAAAGTAAAAACCCTAATGTACTCATCAGCCTTTAAATGAATTATTTCTTATGCTGCGTCGTCTCCACTGTAATCTGCGCTGTAACTTTGTCTTCTCCTTTAGCTCTAAACTGTAATTCCATTCGTGTGTATTTAATTTGTGTTTTTATGTTGTTTTCATATCATGTCCTGCACATTGAATTGCCTCTATGTTTGAAATGTGCTATAAATAAAGCTGCCTTGCCTTCTAGAGTCCTAGATGCCCCCCAAGGCGCTTTATAACACCATCAGTCATTCACCTATTCACACACACATTCGCACCCTGGTGGGGATGAGCTACGATGTAGCCACAGCTGCCCTGGGGCGCACTGACTTAGGCGAGGCTGCCGAGCACTGGCGCCACCGGTCTCTCTGACCACCACTAACGACAGTGACAGACTGAGCAGGGCTCGAACCTGCAACCTTCAGATTACGGGGTGAGCACTAAACTCCTTTGCCACCATCACCCCAAAATGAGCAATTGAAAAAATAACAAAAATCAAATATATTAAAGTCAAAACTATTTATGAAATATTTTGCCACTGTAGAGATGCGGTTGAAAACAGATTTTATTTCATACTCCTGAATGGAGTTTTGTTTCAAAAGTATTTATTAGACCCTGAAACCTTTTTTCTTTGCCTCCAATTTATTTTCTATTCTTCAGGCCTGGAGGCTGACAAGGACTCGTCTCAAGACACAACGAGAAGATGCTGATGTTTCCTTTCAAATACAGAGATCCACCTCTGGCGGCGGCTCCGTCCTTATTTGTCGTAAGTGTCCAAGACAAAGGCCAAAGAACGTATGAGGAACATGCATTTTTGATGTGACATCCTCATCAGAATCCCCACAGTGGGCTGAGCAGAATGCCAATGACAATTTATGCTGCCTCAAATTACAGAGACCACAAAAATGCATCCAATGTGACAAATCTCCTGTGAACTTTTATGTTTGATGGGAAAAACCATGTTTTTTTTTCCAAAAAGGTATTAAAAGGCATTCATCAGAGGAGCAGGAGAGAGAGAGATGATCAGGTTAATGTCAGAGCTGTGTTATCAGGTCTTCGCAACTCCTGCGACAAGAAAGATGTCCTCACTGATAGAGAATAATATGAGATATACGCGAGCACTAAATCACAATTACTGCTCACATTATTTATACAGCGTGACATCCTGGAGAACGCTTATTTAACCAGACTTGCCTTTATCTTCTCGGGAATGTGCTGACCGTTAGTCTGTGCCTATTTAACAGCACTAAAATGTCACGGGAGACTGAGAGATAGTCGGACTCAGTGCCACGTTCGGAGGAAAGAATGTAAATAATTCTGAACTATCGCTTTCATTTCTGATGCTTTTTCCTCTTCTTTTTTTCCCCTGTGGTTTGCCCACACTCCCATCATTATAATGAGGGAGGCTCAATTAGACAAGGTCTACAATAGGGGTTTTAAATGTCACAGTGCAGGTCCTGACATTTCTCTGTTTGATATGGAATCAGAATGGGAGTGGAGTTCACACACAGAACTAATCTCAAGCTCTGAAATAACAAATTCCACCCTGTCACAAAGCTCCATGGGAAGGCCGCCGTGGTCACTTTGGAGACATTTACACCGAGCGGGCTAGCATGGTGCTCTCAGAGCCTTCTAATGATGGAATCCATTAGCATTGTTTAGGAGGTTGTAATTAGCCGACCGAGGTTAGCGTGTTCATGAGGAGTGCACAACCAGGGGTCTTGTGGTATTTTATATGAACGGTAATTGGGTTGCTGAATCAAAAATGGCTTTAAAACGACTAACTCCACTGTAATCGAAGTGACTACCATTATTTGAGGGGAGTTTTTTCTTGTGGTGCCGTGCATAACTCAAAGCACTCAAACCATCTCTATACGATGAAAAGGTCTTTGCTGCAAAACTCAGAAATCCTTAAAATGCTTAAACTGTTTCAGCTAAAAAGCCAACTTGGGTAAGCAGACAGAAAAAATAATGGTGCAAATAGATTTCAAATTATGAAAAATATTATGAAAATAATATTTTAATAATTCTGCTGAATCAAATTTGTAACATGAAATGGTTGTATAGACGTTTTAAGTATCTGTTTGTTTTCCTGGCAATAGGGGCAGTACATACCTAAACCATTGCAAGCAATATGTTAAGTAAAACCTTACCAACTGAGGGCCATCAGGGTCAAAAATCCACGGGTGCACAATTTTTGAACGCAATTTTTGAACAAAAATACTTTGTCAGATTGTTCATCACTGGAAACAAGTGAAGAGGTAAATGTGTAAAACAACGTTTACGAATGGTGAAAGTTTTGTAACCGCTTGTTACAAACTAGTGAAGCGTTTTGTCCTCGCGGGCTCACATAGAAGAAAACATCACGTGAAATTTAAAGATTTAGACACGCTCCCATTTAGACAAGAGTTTTATGTTTATATGTTACAAAGCTGCCAATATCTTTCAACAACCGGGCATCATTTAATTCATTTTCAACAACAATTCTTTCGATATTTCCAGAGATTATTGGTAAAAACTACATATTGTCACCAACATGACAATCACGTTAACCGCTGTGATATTTTTTCATTTTTTTACCTATTTTCCTATGTAGGTCTGCTAAGAAAAAAGTTTCTTCTTGATTTAGCAGATATTGAAGATTATAAAACAAAATATTTGTACCACTGGAGAAAACCACTATAAATCTGGTCATGTGGTAAGTAGCAGCTACGCCAGGGGAGAAGATATTCTGCAATGACATCATAAATGCAACGTCTGACTTGTTGTCATTTTATTTTAAATGTTTTATAAGCTAATAAATCTCAAATTACACGACAGACATGGTGGAAACAAACATGTATTTATTATTTAAATTGAAGTACAGCACATGTGTGATTCAGGTTGTAAGGCAAAGCGGATTAGAAAATAACTTCTAACCCTCCCACTGTCCTAATGGGTGTGACCCTGCGAGGAAAGTTGACCATTGAGCAGGGTTGATGGTTTATCCCTTGGGTCCACGTGGCAGGGGTGAGGAGTGAGTACCACCTCACCCCTGCCACGTGGACCTCAAAGGATAAATCATCAGTCCTGCTCAATGGTCAGCTTTCCTCGTGGGGTCACACCCATAAAGACAGTGGGAGGGTTAAAACCCCATTCACTTACCGTATTTTCCGGAGTGTAAGTCGCACCAGCCATAAAATGTAAGGTATAATGAAGAAGAAAAAAAAACATGTCGCATTGGACTAAGTCGCATCTTGGGGGGGACATTTTTATTATTTTTCTTGCAAAGTCTGAGACCAAGCATTTCACATTGCACGTCAAGTACCAGTAACAATAACAGAATAAACAGGGCGCAGCAGCGCACCAATGTTTCCAGCAGAGGATGGCGGTATTTCAAACCCTCCCAGCGGGTGGGGAGAGCTCATTCCTGGGCCGGAGCTGACCTGTAGCACCCCGCCACAGGCTGCAGCAGGTGATGGCAGGGCAGAGGAGCTGAAACCTGGACCGAAGCCGGCCCACAGCAGCGCGCCACGGTCTCCAGCAGGTGATGGCGGAGCAGAGGAGCTTATTCCTGGTCAGGAGCCGGTCCACAGCAGCGCGGTATACATAATTTAGTATATAAGTCACTCCTGAGTATAAATCTCAGGACAAGCCAGACTATGAAAAAAAGTGTGACTTATAGTCCGGAAAATACAGTAAATACTGACCAGAAGGGGAGGGCATTTAGGCTCCCTATATCTTCATATACCTCAACCATGTCTGGATGATTGGGTTAATATCAAATATTTTCTCTGTAAAATTAATATTAAAATTTACTATATGTATGTAAAAATGCCTTACATAACATCTAGGCAATGAATGGTTCTGTACTTGGACTCAGTTCTCACTGTTCAAAGTGAAGATCCATTCAAAAGGTTTGATTTGTTAGTGAACTTCACTCACATAATTTAAACTTGTTGGCTCTCAGTAGCTACATTTACATGGTCACAAATAACAGGAATGAACGCCCTATCAGATCAAAAAGTGTTCATGTAAACACAATCGGAATATTCTTATCCGATACAGCCTGATCGGAATGAAATTTCCTTCCGATTAAGAGATGGTTTTGTCCGATCATCAATCCAGTTGACGTCTATGTACATGTACAAAGCTAGAGAATAAGAAAAGAAAATGTGAGTGAAAAGACGTGCGGACAAGACGGTGTTTGGTTACTGTTTCTTTTTTCCAGGAAAGACAACTCTGTGCACGCTCAGCCTATTTAATCTGACTGAATGCTTGGTGCCTTTATACTCACGGCATGATCGGATCATTTCAGTTTGCGTCCATGTAAACAGAGATTTGGTATTTCCGATCAACCAAGATTTGAATCAGGTTGGGGAAATTTGGCGCAGTTACAGTAAACAGAGCTACTGTGAAGTTGTTGAATTAACCAATATTTAGTCATCAGCTTTGATCTTGTTGGTTATAGTTTCTGTTATACAAACAAACTCAAAGAAACAGACACTATACTGAATTAAATTCATTTGGGTCTAAAAGGTTTGATTTATTTTGGGTATATTCCCCAAAATCTAACGACAATATAATAGTTAGGGACACGCCTTTGACCTAAAGATTAGGTCACACTATAACTGCTAGTGAAGGGACGTTTTTAAAGGGAGATGGATCTTTTGCTGCTATGCTGAAGAATTTTTTTTTAAATATTAAATCGGTTTCTGAATGTCACATCACTAATAACTACTCCATTATCAAGTCATTTTACTTCTGTGTTGTTTTTGCCCTCCATTTTTAAATTAATTTCAAAGGTTTTTTTTTAGTGTGGGCCCAATAAAGTAAAACATTTTTCTTAATCTCTGAATTCTTTGTCATCCCTAAACCTTCCGTTACAATATAGATTTTTATTCAGCACCCCCCACCACCACCTTTAGGTTGGAAGCACCAATGTTGAAATTCCAAAATGAAAATTAGCATAAGAACAGGAGCACGTTTCAATACTCGTAAATTGTAAGTTAGAACATCTTGATGTTCAGCAAAAGGGAAGAAAAAAGGCAGATCATTCAATACAGTGATGGAAAAATAGTGATATAAGGAAATGTAATAGCAGGGTGTCAGAATCCTCTGGTACAAGGACAGTAAAAGGCTCGCATTCAAATTCAGAATGTAACCCTGAAGGCAGAAAGATTCAAGATGGATGAAAAAGACGAAGGCATGCAAGATTCAGAAGCAGCACTGTCATTAGATGAAGTGGCGTTTCCAATTTCCGTAAAAAAAGAAAGGAAAAAAAAACATGATTAGTAAACCGTTATACTATCTGGCTCCAAACGGTGATTTGGTGTGCAGTCAGGTTGGCTTTGCTTACCACTTTAATTCAGATCATGTCAAAACTGGAGAAATCTGAAGGACAAACAAATCTTTTGAGTTATTTTGCAACTCCTCGAGTCAGGGGGGTCACTATTTAAATAAGACCAAACCAGGAATCGGGAACAGCATGCTCTCTCCACATGAATGTCAAAAACAGGCTGTTGCTGTCTTATCACTTGCAATAAATGATGACCTTACAGTGGATGGATTACCATCTGCTCAGAGCTCCAGCGTCATTCTATAGGCAAAGGATTGTTCACAAAGATGCAGGAAAAAACACGGATAGAAAATCATTTGTAAGTCTGAACTGTGACTAGTGGAATGGCGAAGAAGGCCCCAAGTGTTCTGCAGCATTCAGATGTGAGCACGGACAATAGAGCCTGTTTGTTCTTCCCCAGAAAGTTTCGCTGGACGACAAAAAAGAAGGAAAAGGGGAGGTGGTGGGTGGAGGGGATTACACATCACATTGTGGGTTTGCTTCTGCTTTGTGGTTGGATGAATTGCTGTTCAGTACCAGGATATTTAGTTTGCTAGTGTTTCTTCACACTGCAAGGATCACAGCTGCAGGAAGATCACGGCAAGTGGCTTCTGGGACTGACGAAACAGGTGGGTGTGGTGTTTGTTACGTTTGTTTTTTAAATTATTATGTAAAGACTAGTAGCACAAACGCAAGGATAGCGTTTGATCAGTCTGAAGAAACATAACCTATTTAATAAGTCATCCAAAAATCTGAATTTTTTAAAAATTTCTAACAAATAATCTGACATTTTTGCCAACTCAAAAACTCTTTGAGGATTGTAAACATCACAGTTAGTGAGATCAGATGGGAAAAACTAAGGCATTATTGTTTAATGCTGCATTCACTGAACCTTGGAAATTTAAGCATACACTATATATTATTTGTTTTTGCACTACTGGCACCAACTCTTTATTAAAAAACAACCTTTCTACTGAATTTAGATCTAAAACAGCACATTTTCGTCATTTTGGGAAGAAATAATAAAGTTACAGGGGAGAGGGGAAAGCTTCCAGAAATTCCTGAAAGTTAGTGTTTTTTTAATGCTTTATTCCATATTCCAATTGTCTCTTTACCAAGGTAATTTAGTCCATCATTAAACAAAGGATCCCTTTAATAATGTTCCTGATATTTTTAAGTGTTCCTGATTAGGACGTGGGGCTCAGGACTGCTTAGTAATGCATTACATAATAGCAATAGGCAGTTTTTAATAGTTTATTAATGCTTAATAATGCACAAAGGAACGTTAACAAAGGCACCCTTATTGGAAGCGTTAACATTTTTTTTTAAATAAAATGCTTGATATCTTAACTGAAGTTGTTTACAATGCAACCACAACAGTTTCTCTGAAATAATGGAGTTAAATGATCATTGTGACCAAATAAAAACTATTCCTGGACGTGTGAATCATCACTACTTAAAAGTGCTAGAACCAGATTTTGGTAGAAGAACAGGAATGTTTAAAAATGTATAAATAAATTCCAAAAATGTAGAGGATATTCTCATATTAATGCACGTCCTCCATATATTTACCACTTACACACATAAAAAATTAATCTCAATGCCTTTTTGGTAAATTAATGATTCATCATAAATACATTTTGTCCTTGTTTTCATGCGCTTATGTTGAAGTTTTCTTTCAGGTGTTTACTGACCTTAATCCTGGAAGTTTTTCCTTTTTTTTCTCAGATTCAGTAAAATTGCATTTTAAGGGGGAACGCAGCTCTATTGCTTATTATTATTATTATCAGTAATATTACTGACATTTTAAGATTTTCTTAAAATTCTCCTGAAGTCTGTTTTTCCACCTCTAAAGTTTTTAAACAGCACAAATAATTTCACAACAGGTTCTTGAAATACATCCCATTGCCCGTGTTTTACTTGGTAAGAATTTTTAGTGATAAATTATCATTTAATCACTATAATTAGATGCTTTTCAGTTTTAATATCAGAAATGTCTGTTCTCGACTTCTTCAAAACACAAACTGAGGCAAATAACAGGCAGTGATGCTGATGTGTATTAATGTCAGCAGAAATTCGTGACATTTCACGAAGCAGAAATGATTACCTCTTATGTTCGTAATAAAAATCAAACAAATTACTTACAAACAAGTACACAGTGCCTTGACATTCCCTTGTTGTTCCGGCTCAACCGTGAGGATCATCTGAGACCCTGAATTAGGAAACCTAATCTGCATGTCAGAGTTATTGTTTCACCAAGCTGAACAGCAAAGTCCCCCGAAACACTCCCACGTGACCAATTAAGGACACGTTGTCTTAGGAGCTGGATCGTAAAAGAAGCGAGGCTTTGCAGATGTGGATTTCTCCAACATTTGAATTGATGGGATTAAATAAAAGGTCTGGAACTATATTTGCAGTGCTGTAAAACGAAACTTCAGTTTCAGGTTTATAACTGCAGCTGAGTGTTTGTGATAACCGGCACTGAGTTGATCATCACTGGAGAGATTTCTCCCACTGCTGTTTAATTTATTCACATTGGAGGGTTTACCAGCATGAATCGACTGTTGAAGAAGGCTGAAGAACAGAATTCTTGGTTTCAACAATTACAGCAAGTGATCCAGGTCCTGCAGCAACAAAGCAGCACCACACCATCACACTTCTGCCACCATGCTCCAAAGTTAAAGTCGTATTTCTCAAATGCAGCGTCGTGCTTTTGATTTGTTAACCCACAGAACACGATCCAAGAAGTCTATGGGTTCATCAAGATAGTAACTCAAAACAATAAATGATAAATGCCGCATGCACACATTAACACTCTGGTGATGATGAGCTACAACGTAGCCACAGCTGCCCTTGGGGAACACTGAAATAGGCAAGGCCATGCACAAGCTCCACTAGTTCCTCCAACCATCACCAGCAGGCAAGGAGGAGGAAGTGTTGCCGATTTTTTTTTTCTATTGTTAAATCATGATCTCTGACCCTAACACAGTCAGGCCTGCAGAGCTGTGTTGTTTCGGGCTCAATAAATATTGTTATAACAGCTTTGGCCAGAAGAGGTTGTGGCCTGTAATCTTGAGCCTGGACCAAATGAACAGAGGTGCTGCAAGGTTGTCATGGAACCCCAAGCAGGTTGCCAGGGGTTGGGTGGGGTGTGTGGATGTTGGCAGCCTGATTCTCTGCTGGAAAGTTTAACTGCTGCTGTGGTTCTGACTTCAAAGGAAGTAGACCCGCTGGCCCCCCCTTATGGCCTGGGGCCCAAAGCGATTTCCTGCCATGCCTGTCGATGCACAGCACCCCTGCAAGTGAGGCCTGCAACACTTTAGATCTTTGGGTTGTTTATTTGTTAAAATATTTAGAACAGGTAATGGTGTGTTGCTTTTTGATATATTCTAGCATGTTACTCACTAGAAACAACCTGTACAAGTAATTTCTTGTTTCTGCAGTAATATAATTCGTAGGGCATAAAGTTTTTCACACGGGTGCAGGTTTGGTTCAGAGGCTTGTTTTCCAATCGAAATGAGAAAAAAAATGAAATCATCATTTGAAAAGTGCATTCTGTATTTACACCATTAATCTTGGTTTTATATTAAAATTTGTTTTCTGATCTCAAACATTTAGGTATAAATCTGTCCGGGTTCTTTTACTTATAAAACAAAACACAGAATTTTACAAACTGCATAATTAGATTCTTTAGAGCATCATTATTTTAGAAGAAGTTACGTAAATTTTGAGTCAGCCTTGTGGACTAATATGGCCACGTCACCTTCGATGTTGAGCGAGAGCTTCTTTATTCATCTCTGCTTCCTTTGTGTTGGCGCATTAGATGCGTTTTAATAGCATCATGGATCTATTCCTACAAAAGAGCTGCATTTTATTAGCAAGTAGAAAAATGATGGGACAGTCTCAGCGCATCTAGTGCTTAACATTGTGAGACTGCAGCTCATTGTCATTCTGTCATGTGGTAGAGCGGCGCTACGAACATCTCAGCTACACGAGGCTGGCTGGAGATGGGGGGGCCTATTAGAGATAATGAATGGCTGTCAAGCACAGGCCACTCTGCATGTACCACATGTCATGTACGATGAGAATTTCTTTTTGAAAGTTAAATTTACCACGGAGGGAAATGAATCTTCATATTTTTAGTTTCTCCCCTTCTTCGCCTCCCTTCTCTAAGATGCATGTAGGAGATTTTATCCAGCAAATTTACTTTTTCTTTTGAGTTTGGCAGAACCAGTTATTAAGTGCTAGCTGCCACACACACATGCACACTTTTTTCCTTGCAGCAAAACACATTTTTGTCTGCATTTCCTTTACTTATCCACATTTTCGTGACTCGTCCCAAAAAATTCACCGTCTTGTTAAGTTGACAACTGAACATCTGTTGACCTGAGAACAGTTTCAGCCTCATTCTACAAGCCAAAATCCCCAGAAGGATTTCCAGGCAAATTCCTTGGCACGTCGGCCGAGTAAACAACATCGAGAGCTGTTGTCGGAGTTTTGGCTCAAGGCGCTCACAACGTGGGCACATTCTTGCCGGTCCAATGAAAGACAACATCAGCTCACGATTCACTGGCCACTAATTGGAGTGTCACTCCACAATGTTTTGGAGATACGAATGCGGCCCTGTAAAGACGTGCTTTGGCACAAACGGATATTCGTGTTCTGTATCGAAGTGTAATTTAAGGCATAGATCCTGGATCAGTAATTGATTTTACCAGCTCATTACAAATGAATCTTGACAGTTAATTTACTTTTACAAGATTAAATATGATCATTATGAAGTGTTAAGGCATTTATATGGCAGACGAGCATTGGAAAATGGCACACACTTATGCTGCTGTGATACAATGTACTCACTGGTGGGTGAGTACATGTTGTCTGCTGATGTCACTTGAACAACAACCTCAATAATGTTGGTTAGAATCACTGTCATTTTGATTTCCAGCTCTTAATGATGCTTGGGCAATTTTTTCCAACACAGCTACATGTAATTTTGTTTGTTTATAGGGAAATTGTAATACTTGTACAGAGGGTATTGCTGTTTATTTCAACCTTTAGAGTACTAGAACATGCCAAAACTTGCTTACTGTGTAGTTCTTGAATGCGTCTCTAAAGTGTTGTCGTGGCTTTAGGTTTTGGTGTTTCATTTTAATATTTGTTTGATTTCAGATGTTTTATTGGTTTATGTCAACTTCAAATTAATTCTCAGCATCAAATCACTGCTGTAGCGTCTTCGCTTGGTAACAGTGATCACAACAATAAAACTGTACACATATGCATTTTTAGTAAGGATGTTGCATTTAGGGTGCAAGATTGGTCACAGCTTCCCTTTTCTTTACAGAAACACACATTTACATACAATAATGTCACGCGAAGGCTCTAAAACTTATAGCAACAACTCGGATAACAAAATAAACTTTTAATTATTATTATTAAACAACCTGGATTTGTTCCTACCCTCACCTATGGTCATGAGCTTTGGGTAGTGACAGAAAAAACGAGATCGCAGATACAAGAGGCCGAAATAAGTTTTCTCCGAAGAGTGGCTGGGCTCTCCCTTAGAAATAGGGTGAGAAGCTCGGTCATCCGGGAGGGGCTCGGAGTAGATTTGCTGCTCCTCCACATTGAGAGGAGTCAGTTGAGGTGGCTCGGGTATCTGGTCAGGATGCCTCCTGGACGCCTCCCTGGTGAGGTTTTCAGGGCACGTCCAACTGGTAGGAGGCCTAAAGGTAGACCCAGGACACTGTGGAGGGACTATGTCTCTCACCTGGCCAGGGAACGCCTTGGGATTCCCCCGGAGGAGCTGGCCCAAGTCGCTGGGGAGAGGGAAGTCTGGGCCTCTCGACTTAGGTACTGCCCCCACGACCCGACTCTGGATAAGCAGATGAAAATGGATGGATGGATGGAACCTAGATTTGTCTTAAAAATTTTGGTAGCTGCTATAGAGGATCTGCAAACAAGCTCGGTTTTGAACGTAAACACGACCAAAGGAACACTCACCTCTCCCACTGGGTATCTTCCCTTGAGACGCTTCCGCTGGAATCGGAAACCCAAGATGCCGGAGGACACAAGATGACGCTAAACACCAGTCATCATTTCTAGGTCCAAACAACTTTAGCTGTCCGTGACTTGAAATGGTGTTTTTCTTTTTTGGACTCTGGTAGTTTGTCCCAACGTTGAAGTGGTAGCAGCCTTTTTTGATATTATTGTTTGGATAACCTCTCACACTAATGGTGTTCAGTTGCTAAATATGTGAGTGTGTAATGTGTGGAGGACCCAGGGAAGTGTGGCGGTTTGGCGAGACCAACAACTAAATGGTCCAATAGTTGCTAGCAAAAAGAGAACCACTTAATTCTTTTTTTTTGTCCTCAATTTATTTATAGCTATACTATGTTGGAATGTTGTTAAGAGGCATAAAAAATGTTTGAAGCCAATTTTTTTGCAGCTTTCAGGTCAAGCTTGCTTACTAATGACACTCCTTTAATATCTTGCAGACCTCTGTCAAGATCACAGATTCACCTTCATCTGAGTCCAGCTCAGCCTTCTCAGCTGGGGACATGACACGAGCTTAAAGGGATACTTAGCAGTTTTGGCTGGCTTTTAGCACCCGCTAAGGTCCATTTGTCCACGCAAAAGTTAAACGCATCTCCTCGCTCTGTGTTTGTATTTTTGTCACCTGAATCTAACAGCTGGAACGTCTTCTCAGCCTTTGTTAGTGTCTACAAGAGTAGTTCATCACTAAATCAAACAAGCGAGCTGTGTTCATGATCTAAAACATGCAAAAAACATGCTGGAAGCAGACTGCAGCGCCAGGTATGTCAGCTCCATTTTTTCTAAGTCCGTAGAGATCGGACCGGGCACTCTGAAGTTGAAAGTGTGATATTCTGGACACAGCGGGCAGTGGGGGTCTGAGTGACATTTCATTAACCCTCAAAAGGGTCACTTTAGCACACGTTGGCTCAAGAAAAGGAATTAAAAATATGAAAAAGTCTTTTTCTGCAGGTTCTGCAGACCTTAGAGGCTAAAGCTTGGTTTATGCTTGACGCATTCGCTTTCCGCTTGGTGATGCGGCTTGCGGATGGAACGCGCTTCACAACTCGCAGCGTTTATGGTTCATGCGGCTTGGCTCTGCGGTGAGCCAATATTCTCCCAAACTGAACAGGGCAGCATGGAGCTCTACGGCATGCATCCAACACTACACCATATTAGAAGTACAAATTACTGTTTACCACATGGCATTCCAGCATTTTTAACAGCATCCTCGTCTTTTCCGACAGTGCGAGCTATTTCTCTCCAAGAATTATTAACAACATGTTGATCACGGTGATCTTTGAGAGCTAAATCATACAAATGTCTGTATTTACGAACCTCTGCCATACTAGTTCTTGCTGGTCCGCCATGTTTTTCCGCGTCCGGCCGCCCGCGTGGTTAGAAAATTTCCTAGGTGCGCGGTGCGGAAATTTTGTGCCATGCGGAGGTGCGTTGGAGGGGCGTGGTTGTTAAAATGACGCAATTTCGCCGTGTGGACCTCGCAGACGTGTCAAGCATAAACCAACCTTAAGTTACCCATCCCATCGGCTGTGTCAAGAGACCCCTAAGACAGCCAAGTCCTAATAGTGTTGACTTTGATGGTTTACCTCACCACTGCTCCCCAAGCACATATCCTCTAGTTACGTTAACAACAAATGCCCTCTGAAGTTCTGGCCGCGGCTCCTTCATCGTTCATAATAGAGAATAGATGAGCACCGTAGATGGCTGCTCTCGCTGGGGGAAACAGGATACCCCACCCCCCACCCCCCCGCACCTTCCTATTGGAGTCTCATGTCATGTTGTGTTGTCTGAAGTCTGTTGCATATCTGTTGAGGTGTTTTTTTTTTTTTTTTTTGCAGAGCAAAGCTGCCCTCCTGGTGGGAGGGTAACTCTGAAGTGCCTTTTTTCCCTCCACCTCAACCAATCCTCATGTAACCCTCTTATCTCTATTAAGGTAGTGCGACTCGGGTTGCGAATGCCCACAGTCAGCAATTCACCACCAAATGTGTCTTGCCCATGTATGTCTGATCTCTGAATTGTGTGTACTGAAACTCTAATTTCCCTCTGGGATTAATGAAGGATTGATTGATTGATTGATTGATTGATTGATTGATTGATTGATTGATTGATTGATTGATTGATTGATTGATTGATCGTTCATAATAGAGGGCCTCTTGGTTCATTCCAATTCCATGTCTCCATCAACCTCATGGAGCTTTTGGCTATATGGCAGCACAGCTGGTAGCACCGTTGCCTTGCAGCAAGTAGTTTGCATATTCAAATACAGGCTGCAGCCTGTCTGCGCAGAGTTAGCATGTTCCATTTATGCTTAGGTTTTCTCCAGTTACTCTGGTTTACTCCCACAGGCCAAAACCACACATATGAGGAACGTGTAGGTGGCTAGAATTGACTTTAACTGAATAAGCATGAACAGGTGTGTTACAAAGCTCATGGATGGGAGCCTCTGGGAAGTTATTGACTTTCTGTCCACCTTTATTTTTCATTTGAGGCTGTCCAGCTTTTGTCCTAACCATCAGATATGTAGCAATGGTGGTGTTGGGTTGTAGGTTTGAGCCCCACTCAATCTGTTGCAGTCGTGTCTTTGGGCAAGACACTTCACCCTCCTTGCCTGCTAATGGTAGTTGGAGGTACAGCTGGTGCCTGTGTGTGCCAGCCTCACATCTGTCAGTGAGCCTCAGAGCAGCTGTGGCTGCAATGTAGCTCATCACCACCAGAGTGTAAATCCGTGTGTGTGTGAGTGAATGACTGCTGTAACGTGCCTTGGGGAGAGCTCTGGAACCATAGAAGACACTATATTAATTAGTGATGTGTATTGAAGTTCTGGCGATGTGATACGTATCACGGTACTGGGGAAACTATGCAATATATCATGATATATTGCAATACATTCATCCAGACGATATTAGCAATTTTTGTAGACTGAAATTATTGTAGGAAAATTCAATAAACGGTCCAAACTGATATGTAACATGTTTAACATGAGGTATCTGAACCATAATAGAGGGATTTACATTTCAGTGGAAACAAAATGCACTGTACGCTGCTGACAAATAGCGGTCGGTGTTTGAATTGCAACGAAAGAAAAGAAAATACAGATGTTTGCATGTAAATTCTTCCAAAAAGTCTATACACAGCTTTTAAATATTGATATAATACCGCAGAAAGAAATCTTGCGATACATTGCCAAATCAATATTTTCTTACATCCCTAATATTAATACAGGCCAACTACCATTTACCATCACATCCAACTCACCAACAGGAAGTGGCAATTTGATGATTCCGCCTTTTTCTCAGAGTATCCAAGTCCTACAACTAGCCTGATACATTACACCAACCCACCCTGCATCCATTCAGTCCAACATCTTCTAACAAGTAGAGGGCCTTTGCAGAGTGTAAAATACATTAAAGTAATTTCTCTAAACCTATTTGAGCTGACTGTACGAGGACCTTTAAAGTTTCTAATGATTTCAAGCAGTACTCGTAATCAGGGTAATACATATTGTAATTCTAGCCACTCGCAATCTAAAAAGATCATCCTTGGTGAAAAAAATGCTGGATTTGTGTCCTATTTAGACGTTTAAATAAATAAAAAGTATTGCATCTATGATAAATATACGTACATGAAGGTCTCACCAACCACACATGCACATCCCTTCCAAATGTGCTGCTTGTCTTGACTTTCATTGTCCTCACGCTCTTGACCCTGATCTTGCTGCACATTATAATTGGTGCATCGATTTGACTCAGTTTGTCAGCGCTCGGCGCACATCTCTGTTTTCCGTGTCTGCCGAGACATTGATCTAATTAGAAGTCTTCATTAGTCAGCTGCAGAGTGCAGCGTCATCCTAAAGGAATGATGTTCTGGCTCTGCAACCCCCTCCCCAACACAATGCACGGCTTTGTCTAAATATAAAACAGCACTGTTTTCATCTGCCAAGCAAAAAAAAAAAAAAAAAACCAGAACCTTCAGGAAGTTCAGAGCTTTAGCGAGAGAAACATTTCCGTTCTGACTTTTTATAGAAAATTGTTGCACAAACGTGTTGTTCTGAGCTTGATTTGATGTCGCTGAATAATTCACGGGGATTCTACTTTAGTCTTTTATGCAAAGACTGCAAACTTTCCTTAAAAAAAGCTACAACAAACACAATGTTTTATGTTGCTACAATTATTGGGTTGCTACATTCGGTTAGCCTACCATAACAGTTCTGACTCAAGCCAAATTAATTACCAAACCTTATGAGAAAAAAATTATTGCTGTAAAAAAAACAGCGTAATATTTCTTTCACCCTTGATTTTAGTTAGTATTGAGATGAATTTAGGTTTTTATAATCTTTGCGCACTACTGGAGGTTATTCAGCTAAAACACTAATTTAATTCTTAATTTTGTTTCAGAGCTATGAACATGCATACTAATGGCATGAGAAGGGATGTGTCACTGCCAGGATCGGGATTACTGTGCTGGTAAATGAAGAAAAAGTAACACTGGATTGGTGACATCAACGTCTACTGTCCACTAGCCATGGGGAGTGCACTGGAAATGCATGGATGGACTGGAAAAATGAGCTACCTGAGTGTTTTGGCTGTGATGATGGTCTTTTCTAGGGTTTCTGGTGGGCTGTTGAGTCATACGAGCCACCCACACAGTCTGAACAGCCAACAGTCGGGCCAGAGGTCCCTTTTGCTCCATCGCCTGAGGAGGGGTTGGATCTGGAAAGAGCTGTTTGTCCCAGAGGAAGATCCCACTCCTCGTGTGATTGGCCAGGTGATAACTGGTGTAGAATGTCCACCATGCCCTTCAGATGGTGCTTTTCTCTTTGAGAATGAATGTTTCGTTTTAATTTAGAACAAACCAAAGCCATTGTCTCCTTTTCGTTTACAGCTAAAATCGGATTATGACCGAGGAGAGTTTACCATCAAGTACATATTATCAGGAGAAGGTGCTGGAGATGTGTTTGAGATAGATGAGTATTCTGGCGAGATCCGGACGCTGAAGAAGCTGGATCGGGAGGAAAAGGCCTCCTACATCCTTCAAGCCCAGGCTATAAACAGGAACACCAACGAGCCCGAGGAGCCTCAGTCGGAGTTTATCATCAAGGTGCAGGACATCAACGACAACAGCCCTCAGTTCCAGAACGAACCGTATGTGTCCAGCATCCCCGAGATGAGTCCAGTCGGTATGTTGATAACATGCACCATGCACCATGGAAACAACTGGATTTTCTTGTTTTCCTTGAAGACGTTTCAATCTCATCTAAGGAGCATCTTCAGTAGAAATAAAACGCTTATAAATTACAAACATGCTGATAGGACAACAGGAGTCACTGGTGAGGCCATTGGTATTACTAGTAGTCCCTGGCCCCTCCCTCTATTCAGTACTTGTTTGCGTCATTAGTGCCAATATACAAAAATACATCAATGCATACAACTGAATCAGTTAAACATACTTGGGGCAACGGTGGCACAGGAGTTTAGTGCTCGCCCCGCAATCAGAAGGTTGCAGGTTCAAGCCCCACTCAGTCTGTGGCTGTCATTTTGTCAGTGGGCAAGACAATTAACCCACGTTGCCTTCTGGTGGTGGTCAGAGGGGCCGGTGGCGCCAGTGCTCGGCAGCCTCGCCTCTGTCACTGCGCCCCAGGGCAGCTGTGGCTACATCGTAGCTCATCCTCACCAGTGTGTGAATGTGTGTGTGAATGGGTAAATGACTGATTGTGTTGTAAAGCGCCTTGGGGGGTTCCAGGACTCTACAAGGTGCTATATCAAATTCAGGCCATTTACCATTTGTAAGAGACATGGCTTCACTTTTTAAAGCTGGATCAGCTTTTGAAGCCATACACAACCTAACAGACGATTTCCATATTAATTAATGTCCTTAAAACTGGATAGAAAATGAATAAATGCAACTTGAGTGTCATCATAGAGTCACATCGCAAAAGCAATGAACTTGAATTATTTAGATGAAATTTAAGCTTCCTTGAACTTCACAAACTTCTGCCCATCCTCAAGAGTACGCTCCAGTGAGACAAACGTTTCACCATATTTTGGAAACTAGTGAACGTTGTTAACCCTAACCCTTTTTTTTACCAAATCTCATCCAACCAAGATTTAAATAAAATTCATACATTAAGCAAATCCAGCAAAACCTTCTCAGTGGCCTAGTGGTAGGGTGTCCACCCTGGGACTGGTAGATCCAATCTGGTCAAGGTCATGCCAAAGACTTAAAAAATGGGACCCAACGTCTCCCTGATTGACACTCAGCTTTAAGGGGCAGGATTAGGGGATTAAATCAACAGATAGTTCCTGAGCGCAGCCACTGCTGCAGCACACCGCTCCCCCAGGGCACGAGTCAAATGAAGAGAAGTCAGTTTACCACTGACTTTAAATAAACCAACACCTACTAAAGTTTGTTGTTTAGCCACGGGTGCAGGATGACTCTCCCAGTGCGTGACATAGAATTTAAAGGCACACTTGGCAGTTTTGCTTGCTTTTAGTGCCCCCTAGCATCCAATATCAATTCTGTGGTTGAACAAAAATGAAACCTATCTCCTCGCTGTGCGTTCCTCTGACCCCTCCTTTCCACCGGAGCCGTCAGCAGCAAGTTACTGCAGCAGCACGTCTTGCTCGCGTATGCTGCTGCTTGGCCCCGAGACGCAAAGCAGCAGGGGAGCAGCTGTCACCGACGGAGCACAAAGTCACGCGACATTAGCAAAATCACGCGTGACTTTGTCAGTAAACACAACAACAAGCAGGAGAAAACTACAAAAGAAATCACGTTAATAATTAGCATAAACTCTCCATCTTGCCCCAAAACCGCAGATACGTCACTCCATGCGTTATCCTTCTTGACGTTGTCTTTATAAAAACTGTGACTGGGATCAAACAGGATTGGGTACTTCTCCACTTTAGTAATCAACCTTTCGTCGTCCGTTATGGAAAAACAAAGGAGACCGCTAGCTAGGTGATAACTTTTTTTTTAAAGTAAAGCAACCGGAAGGCAGTACGTTTCTTTGTTCTGAAAATCTCTGGAAGCTTCGCTCCATTTCCGCGTCCGATTTCCTGTCTTTCCTTCCCCAAAAATGTCAAACTTGACCCGTTTCAGAGGCGTAGCGCGTAGAAAATAGAACTGGCGCGTAAGGGCTGTGACATGCTGCTCCTGAGACGCGGCCGACTCCTGCTGCTGACGGCTCGGGTGGAAAAGGTTCTGTTGACCACAGCGGTTCCTATCAGCAGCTATGACGTGCTGCTGACGGCTCCGTCACGACTCCAGTGGAAAGGAGGGGTTAATCTTAACTTAATCTAACAGCTAAAACATCTCCACAGTGTCTACAGAAGTGATTCATCACTAAGTTAAACAAATCAGTTGTGTTTATGATCTAAAACATGCAGGAAACATGCTTGAACCAGACTGCAGTGCCAGAAATGTCAACTACAAATTTATTTCTAAGTCCTGCCGGTCTGAAGTTGCAAATGCGGTATTCTGGCCACAGGGGGCAGTGGGGATCTGAGTGACCCTGGTCATTTTAGCACATGCTGGCTCAAGAAAATCATTTAAAAATAGAAAAATGATGGGAAAATATGGTTTATTCTAAAGCAAAAATAATGATGAAAGGAAAACCTCTCGATTAAACTGAATTTCATTTTTGAGCCAGCTGAGGTGGCTCGGGCATCTGCTCAGGACGCCTCCCTGGTGAGGTTTTCTGGGCACGTCCAACCAGGAGGAGACTCAAAGGAAGACCCAGGACACACTGAAGAGAATATGTCCATGAGCTGGCCAGGGAATGCCTTGGATTTCCCTCGGAGGAGCTAGCCCAAGTGGCTGGGGAGAGGAAAGTCTGAGCCTCCCTGCTTAGGCTGCTGCCCCCGCAACCAGAGCCTGGACAAACGGAGGAAAATGGATGGACTTTTGGGTGCAGAACCATCCGGCCTTTTCATGATGAAATATATTTCTTTATACAAATGAAAGTAATTTCCAACTTACCGTTATTAATTTAACTATAAAATGTTTTTTTTAAAGAGTTCACTGCTTGTTGGCTGCAACTGGAATGACAAGGACGATCTACTTTTGCACCACCTTGACAAGAAAATGTTCTAAATTAATCCCCAACTGAAGCCAACAAACAAAACTTTATATGAGTGTCTGTCATCTGCCCTTTTCAGGACATTAAAAGTATTAGATTCTGCATCGTGGCTCAGAGGCCTTTATTGAGAGATCTCTTAAATAACATTATTATAACTGCTGCCCTTTCATACCACAGACATTACCATTTCAATTTATACGTAATCTGCTTTTGCAGCATAATGTCTCACTCATAATAAATCATGATGTATTTGACTGCAGAGTGAAAGTTAGAAGGGAAGGTTGGAGTGAGGGCATCTGAAAATTAGGAACGCAGCGGTAAATCCCCGCCTGTGAATGAAAGACAGACCACTCACTTGGAAGAAAGAATGAGACAGGGAGGAGGTGAGAGGGAGATATGTTAGAAAGCAAGGTGAAGGCAAGGATATGGTCAGAATAGAGAAGGGAGTGTGGACGATGGAGGAATAAAACTGAATCAAGGAGAGAAAACGGGGGTGAGTGGATGGAAAAGTGTCGCCATGGGGCTGTAGAGGCTGCCACACAAACCTGCGCTAGCCTGCAAAAGGACAACACAGTTCCCCACCTCCATCTCTCCTTTGTCAACATCCCTCCTCTAACTCTCCCTCAGACTCGGCATCTTTGCTTTTCCATTTTTCCACCGCTCCCCCCGCCTCGCTCCCCTTCTGAGTCAGACAGACAGACCCTGCGGGACTGTGGCATAATCACTTTATTTCCCTGTCGACTGGAACTGCTGCCTGGGTGTACTCTGACTGTGCAATCCGCTCGCTGCCCCCACAGGGACCACAGTGGCCCAGGTGACAGCCACAGATGTGGATGATCCCATGTTCGGAAACAACGCCAAGCTCATCTACTCCATCCTGCAGGGGGAGCCCTACTTTTCCGTAGAGCCAAAGACAGGTACAATCTTGATCTGTGTATCCCTTTAGGTAACACAATTCTAGAATTACTGCTGGATGCACTCACCGGTCCCTTTATAATGCACACCTGTCAAGATGCTTGTTAACACCAGCAGCTAACCAACCAATCACATGGCAGCAACTCAATGCATTTAAAATCCTAAAGTTGGTGAAGAGAACTGAATTTCAAACTAAGCATCATAGTTTAAAGGCATACTAAGAGCAATCAGGTGTGCTTTACCACCTCCTAGTGTCCGTTTTAATTAACTGCCGTAAAAACAAATCGCCGTACTCTCTCCCTAGCTGTGCGTTTGAGTTTTTAACACCTTAATCTAGCTGTTGAAATGTCTCGTCAGCCTTCACTGGTTTCTACAGGAGCAGTTCTATCTCTAACTGGTAGACGTACAGCAAAAAGCATGACTCCATCACAAAGACGGAACTCATACTAGCTATATGTACCTAATAATAAAGAGGGCAGTGAGTGTATAAACGGCCATTTCTTAAGATGTTGAGGCAGGAGAAATTATTCCATCAGATCAGTTGTTACTTTAAAACTTGGATTTCCAGTGCAGCCTTAGCTTTAAATACAGCTGTTGACAGATTTTGGTTCTTGTACAAGAACCGAAAAGTGATTCAACGTATGCCCAAGAATGTACCCTCTTCTCGTGTAATGCAGAGGTCAGCCACAGCACCTCCCACCCACATTGTAACTGAGCAGTGAAAGGCTGGAGGCATCATTGACGCTGGAAAAAAATATTTAGATGCAAATGGATGCATTGTGTAAAAAGTCAACTCCGACGTTTCAGAGAGCCCATTGTAAGTTTTTATTGAGGGGTAGGCAGCCTTTGACTGTAAACGTCTGAGTTGTTGTTTTGCTAATGGGCTAATGGCTTCAAACGACCTTAAATGATTCGTCTGGAGATGCCTCGTCTTCTTTTTCTATTTTTTACTGACAAAGTTTGGGAGAGCATAAAGTCTTAAACTTATATTAAAATAAACATTTGTTTTATATTGTGTGTTTATAAGGAGAATAGGGTTACCACTAGCAATTTTGGGGGCCATTTTAAGAACCTGCCCCTTAAATACATGAGGAAAAGCTTCTACTACTACTACTGTTATGTTCAAAATGAAGCTAAGAATGGTTTTCGATTAGTATTTTCATGCCATTAATGTCACATTTTAGCCTCATTCTGCATTTTTTAAGAAGTTAAAACTAAACTAAATGGAGAAATGATTGAGACAAGTTTCTAATAACCTTGAAATTGTGGTACCACACGGTAGCTTGGGGTTGCTACAATGACAAAATTTTGCCAAACAATTACTTAGCAACCCCGGTGATAAAGAATTCTGGCATTGCTCCTGCTTGAAAAAAAAAACTTTCCTCACATGTTTTAAGTTGTTCAAAATTCCAGTGCCATAGAGCAATGTTCTGTGATTCATGAAGAACTTGAGACAGTTTTGAGACATTTCGGAAACTCCTTTGTTAATGCAGTTTGTGCCGTAAATCCTCTAATATTGGCCTGTATTAGAGGAATTACAACAATTTGGTTATTTAATTTATTCCTTACTGTCTAATACAGAATACACATTTGTTATTACTATTAAAGACGAAGTTCACTTAGAAATATTATTTCTTGCTATTTTATCTATTTTATATATGATCGGTCACTCTGAGTTCAACATGCAGGCTAAACGTGAAAATAGCATTCTACCCCCATTTTCTGCGTTAGCTGCTTATTGAAAATATACGAAGGAAAATAAAACATTCAGATTTGAGAAGCCAGTCAGATCTACATCACACTGAAAATTTACTCTCATGGACTCACCCATCTTGGCTTGCAACAGGAAGGCTGTTAAAGATTTAGTGACCAGGAAAGAGCAGAGCATGTCTTGGCTAGTAGGAGCTAACTGTTAGCATTAGCAACTTCACGACACAGCAAATCTCCAATCTTGTGTTATTTATAGAGATAAAATATCAACATTGAAGAGCAAGCAACGTCAGTGGTAGTGTTGCATTGCTGTTATCCAATCAGAGGCGGGATGTCCAAATATCAGGAAGTGAGACTCCAAATCCTGTGTTTTTATGCTCCCCACTCCTCTGGCTCAGTTCCTGAAACAGGAGCGCTAGAGCTTTTTTTTTTCGACAGAGATCGACTCACAAGGCACTCATTCATGCTGGAGACCACTGAAAATGGGTTGAAAAATCAAGTGAAATTTGTCTTTAAAAATAAGCCAAATGCTTCAACACGATATTAACCCATTTGATATTTTGCGTTCAAATGGCTTATATAACGTCATCGAGCATCGGTTCAGGATTTTGAGTTTGTTCTACTTCAGAACATTGATATTACTGTGAGCAGACAGGAACAGCTTTAAGTCATCTCAAAGTGCTGTTTAACTTTTAATTTGGAGCTGATTCATTTAGAGGACCTAAAGTTAGCTGTGGGTGGTCGTTGCTGTTAAAATAACTAAACTCCTCCTTTTCTCCTTCTTCCATTTTTTCTTCTTGCAGGGATTGTTCTAACGTCGTGGCCTAATATGGACCGTGAAGTCCAGGACGAGTACCTGGTGGTGGTTCAGGTGAAGGATATGCTGGGCCTGAGCGGCGGTTACTCCACCTCCACCACGGTTACCGTCAGCTTGACTGATGTCAACGACAACGGACCCACATTCCAGCAGCGTGAGTCGCTTTACATGACTCTGAGATGCAAACGGTAGGCTGAGCACAGGGGAATCAATAAAACGAGTACAAAGTGTTGCAGACGACCAGGACACATTTAATATTATACCTACAAGGTATTTATTTGATCACGCTCCTCCGGTTCGAGTGGGTGGCTCTTGCTTCCAGCGCTGCGTTCGACTGTGGAGCCAAAATTAAAAAGCAGACAGTCGAAGAATAAGCGTGAGAGCCAAAGGAAGCGGGAGAGGAGATGGTGATGCTCCGCTCATCTGCACATGCTCATGTGCCACATGCTGGATGAATTTAATCATTCACACATGAAAGGACATTTGTCATGACCTTTGGAAACAAACCGAGCCTTCTCAGCGATAAACCTCACTAAACGAATGCAGTGGGAAGAAATCAATTTTGTTGCAGAGAGACAGCGAGGATGAAGCTTTTAAGTGTTAATGCAACATTCACTTTCATTGCATGTGCCCGTATCCCGTTGTTCCCATGTTCACGGAAAATACCTAATGAATATTGGATGGCTGCACTTCACTTTGAACTGGGCCCTCTGCTTTGTCACATAATTTCAAATTATTATTAACAGGTTTCTTTTTGTTGCAGGATCAGCGCGATGCCTTTTGAGTCGGTGTGGCAGCCATCCAAAAAAAAAAAAAAAAAAAAACAGCCAAAGACACAATCACGTTTTCTCATCTTCTTATTAGAGTTAGGGATTATATGTGGTTTGCCACAACTTATCTGTGACTGACATAAATTGACCCTCCACCACAATGTTCTCCTTTCTTATCACTTTACACGCCAGCAGAATCTCTCCACCGTTAACGGTTTATAATCACCTTCTGTAAACAGTTTTAGAGGGGAACACCCCCCCCCCCCACACACACACACACACACACACCCAGACACATGACTAGCCAAGCACCAGCATGGGATTTATTAGTGTTTTTCTGCCTTACTCCAACTTTTCAGGGTAAAAGGTGCCAGGGTGACCCGTTTCTTGAGCACTCTTGATTTCTCAAATCTGAAGATTGGATGGGGATTGGTGTTAGTGCTGGTGAAATATCCTGTTGGGAAACTTTCCATTTGAAATTTGTATTTTCTGTTTAAAAACATCCAACACCCATGAGATTAGAAGCTACAATAAACTTTTGATTAGATGCGGCGTTCGTGTTGTAAAAGAGCTTCCAAACCTATTCCATGGCTCAGTTTGGCTAAACGTGACCAAGCTCAGCTCAGTGGGGTTTGCTTTTAGTCAAACTAAAACACGGCTCTAGAGGGTGCACTCTTCAGAAACAGCTGCATGTAGAAAATTCTGGACCAACCAGTGACTCCATCCTCTAGCCAACTGGTTGCCGACAGTTGATGGCGCCTCGTTTTCCGAACGGCTCGGAAAGCTAGGAAGCGCAACAAAGCAAATGCCAAAAAGATGGGGGGAAACCCAAACTGTGCTTTTGGAAATGGCTGTCCAACTGATCCCATCCGAGTCACACTGAGTTGTGCTGTTGGAACACACTACAGCTGGCCATGGACGTAGTTTTGGGAGGGGACAGGGAGGACATGTCTCCCCCACTTTTTCCAAAGTCTATTGTCCCCTGGTCTTTTTACCATCCAAAAACAACATTACGCTATATTAAATAAACACTTGTTGAGCACTAGGACCAAGCGGAAAACAACCACTTGCGCTGAAGCCGGTTTCCCATCTTTTGGCTCTGCTGATACTTGCTAACGTGTGATTGGCCGTCCCTGCTACCTGTGTACTTGACAATTCTGCATTCTTGACATTAAATAAAAGAGCCTCTAGGCTGTGGTTTTATACATAATTTTTGTACATTTACAGTAAAGATCCCCCCAGTTCTCATGCCTGCCCCCCCCCCCCCCCAACACACACACACACACACACTTCTAAAGTCAAAACTTTGTCCATGCGGTTGCCACACTACCGCATATTCCCCCTCTCCTGATATAAACTTTTTACTTCCTTTAAAGGCACGGTGTGTGATATTTTTACCTGTTTACTATCAAATCCTATGTTTCCAGTTCACAAACTTGTCCTTTTTCACGAACATTTTTCACCAACATCAATTCTAAATATTCCTCTCAACTTGAAATGATACACTTTTATGTACATACAGGTGCTGGCCAGTAAATTAGAATATCATCAAAAGGTTGAAAATATTTCAGTAATTCCATTCAAAACGTGAAACTTGTACATTATATTCATGCAATGCACACAGACCAATGTATTTCCAATGTTCATTACATTTAAATTTGATATTCATAAGTGACAACTAATGAAAACTCCAAATTTGGTATCTCAAAAAATTAGAATATTCTGAAAAGGCTGAATATAGAAGACACCTGCTGCCACTCTAATCAGCTGATTTACTCAAAACACATGCAAAGGCCTTTAAAAGGTCCCTCAGTCTTGTTTTGAAGGCACCACAATCATGGGGAAGACTTCTGACTTAACAGCTGTCCAAAAGACAATCATTGACACCTTGCACAAGGAGGGCAAGACACAAAAGGTGATTGCTAAAGAAGCTGGCTGTTCGCAGAGCTCTGTGTCCAAGCACATTAACAGACAGGCGAAGGGACGGAAAAAATGTGGTAGAAAAAAGTGTACAAGCTCTAGGGATAACCGCACCCTGCAGAGAATTGTGACGACAAACCCATTCAAAAATGTGGGGGAGATCCACAAAGAGTGGACTGCAGCTGGAGTCAGCGCTTCAAGAACCACCACGAGGAGACTCATGAAAGACATGGGATTCAGGTGTCGCATTCCGTGTGTCAAGCCACTCTTGAACATGAAACAGCGCAAGAAGCGTCTCGCCTGGGCCAAGGACAAAAAGGACTGGACTGATGCTGAGTGGTCCAAAGTTATGTTTTCTGATGAAAGCAAGTTCTGCATTTCCTTTGGAAATCAAGGACCCAGAGTCTGGAGGAAGAGCGGAGAAGCACAGAATCCACGTTGCATGAGGTCCAGTGTAAAGTTTCCACCGTCAGTGATGGTGTGGGGTGCCATGTCATCTGCCGGTGTTGGCCCACTCTGTTTCCTGAGGTCCAGGGTCAATGCAGCCGTCTACCAGGAAGTTTTAGAGCACTTCATGCTTCCTGCTGCTGACCAACTTTATGGGGATGCAGACTTCACCTTTCAACAGGACTTGGCACCTGCACACAGTGCCAAAACCACCAGCACCTGGTTCAAGGACCATGGTATCCCTGTCCTTGATTGGCCAGCAAACTCGCCTGACCTTAACCCCATAGAAAATCTATGGGGTATTGTGAAGCGGAGGATGCAATATGCTAGACCCAACAATGCAGAGGAGCTGAAGACGACTATCAGAGCAACCTGGGCTCTCATAACACCTGAGCAGTGCCACAGACTGATCGAGTCCATGCCACGCCGCATTACTGCAGTTATTGAGGCAAAAGGAGCCCCGACTAAGTATTGAGTGCTATACATGCACATTCTTTTCATGTTCATTCTTTTCAGTTGGCCAACATTAGAGAAACAAACATTTTTTCATTGGCCTTTAGAATATTCTAATTTTCTGAGATACCAGATTTGATGTTTTCATTGGTTGTCACCTATAAATATCAAAATTAAACGTAATAAACATCGGAAATACATTGGTCTGTGTGCATTGCATGAATATAATGTACAAGTTTCACGTTTTGAATGGAATTACTGAAATATTTTCAACCTTTTGATGATATTCTAATTTACTGGCCAGCACCTGTATACTGTGGTCGAAGCTCCATGGTCATCCACCATCTTAAGATACAGTAGCTGTTTAGGGACATACAAGCTCCACGTTGCCCGTTTGGTCTATGACTGTAACCTGAAAGAACCAGCAGAGGGCAGCAGTGCGCCCTGGAAGCATGGAGTCTGCTAATTCACCTAAGAAATAGAAAAGTATAGCTACACCGTTGCTGTACTTATTAGTTTGAATAAAAAAAACATTAAATCAAAAGACACAAAACTTTTCAGTTTGTCATCATGTCCGACACAAGGAAGCCGCATATGTTCAGACCCCGGCCTGCTATTAGCTGGACGCCACGCCAGCCTCTGGTTAGTGTGTCTCTGACTCCCAAACTCACCTCAAGTTGTTCATCCGTCTTTTCCTAGTACCAGAACCCCCAACCCGGTCCCAATGTGTCCGTTCCAAAGTACTTCTACTCAAGTCTTCTACTCTTCCTGCAGCCCGCCGTCTCGCCCAACAGCGTTAGCCAGTGGCTAAATCAGCTTGTTTACTAGGGGCGGCGTTAGGCCCGGCTACTTGGGCTGAAGCCCCGGATCTTTCATGATAAGCCCCGGATCTAAATCGCGGAAGTAACATGCAGTACCAAAGTCCAACAGAGAGGGCGCAGCTGGCAGTAGTTTGTATACAGCCTGCCTGAGCCTCCACCACTGAAGAAGAAGCCCTTCAGCAGCCGGCTTCTTCTACACTCTCTGCCTGAAACGTATGAGTGAAGATGGACATAAGGAAATTTTTTAGATCAAAAGTACCGCGACAGAACCCCAGCTTTGATGAGACTGGTGCTGACTCAGGTTTGTGGGTCTTATTTGAAAATATTTGTGGCGCTGCTGGTTTGCCTAAAGTTAGCTTACTATCAGGTAAAGTTGTTGGAGAAAGAAAGGGAATATTTGCTATCATCTCACACTAAACACTAACAGGAACAATACGCTGCCCTGAATATGCTTAATATGTAACTTCAGATTAAAAATTATGTGGTACAAGACATATATATATATATATATATATATATATATATATATATATATATATATATATGATGTTGACTAGTGCGTGTGTGTGTTAAGCCCCGGATCTTCTTCAGTCCTACATCCGCCCCTGTTGTTTACTTTATCTCCACAACACTTTAATAACAATGATGTAGTTCTCCACGTGTTACTGAGACGCTCTGACACAGAGGGCTTCTTCTCAAACGATACCTTTAGACTTGGGTCTCCTTTTGCTGGTAATCCGTGGGAGTTTATGCACAGCATACACAGTGTCTCCCTGGCTCAAGCTGTGGCTAACTAGTAGCTCAGTAGCTCGTTACGTCCATCTCCACCATGCCAGCCGTGAGCCACGATTAGCTGGTGGATAAGTCAGCATTGTTTACTTGATCTCCAGCGTGTCCCCGACTCACCAACTCTCCTGAACCAGCCGTGGTTAACGATCAGCCAGTGATCGCTCCATATCCATATAAGCTGGTAGCGGCAGCCAGTTTTGTTTACATCGAGGCGCCGTGATCCACATGAAATGGGTGTTGTGGGAAATTTTGTTCCCCTGAAATATTCTGTTTCCCTTAGGCAGTCAAGAGCAAGTATTTCCAAATCCACAGAACTTATTGTCCATTATGAGGACTAAACTACCTCAGATAAAAGATGGTTAAACTGAGTGAGATTACATCTTTTTACATAACTTTCAAAACTGATAAATAAGCTTGCTGCAAAAGAGTGAACAAGAATGTTTTTACTGTATCTTTTTTTATTGTTTTTAGGAGGAAGTACAGATAAAAAAATCAGATGAATTAACAATATTACATTACATTACATAATTTTCCTGTAAAAGTGTATCACAAATATTGTCAAAATAGCCAGAAGTGCGATCTCCCGACACGGGGGGACAGAATATTTCAGGGGAACACTATTTCTCACAACACCTGACCTCCCGGGTGACGTCACCCCTCCTCCGTGTGTGAATCGTGACCGCTTCAAGATCTAACAGAACTAGCTTGCTTCCTTCAGAACTGGTAGGTTGATAAAACAGTCATAATTATAAATACCTTTTTAAAAAGGTCGAGTAGCTTGTTTTAAGCTTTGTGTGGGTTAGGCTAGACAGGTTGGAAATTGATTATACATTCAAACTCATGAGTGAGCCACCATAGCTGCAATACTTTCTCTGAACTGCATGGCGCTAAAGAGTCACATTTTTTCATCATGATTTCAATGGATTTCACACACGGGGCCTTTAACACACAACTGCTACTACTAGTTTACCTGTTGACCTAATCACAGACTCGCTCAGATAAAGGCAATAAAGATTATTTTGTTAATAAATAGAATTTCTGCTAATAATTTGCTGTGTAAGCACCCATTGAAACACTCTTGGTGTGTATACGTGTGTGTGTGTGTGTGTGTGTTGAATCGTCTCAAACCCCAGCAGCAGACAGCTGCTCATACTGATCCAGGTTCTGTTGGTTTCTTCCTGTTGAAGGGGAGTTTTCCTCTCCACTGTCACTATATGCTGGCTTAGTATGGAGAGTGCTGTAGAGTCCCAGACACAAGTCAGTGACTTGATGCAATCTGATGGGTTTCCTAACATAAGGAACGTTTAATAAATTGGAATAATGAACTGAACTCAGTGCACTGATGGGTTCAACTGGAATGCTTACTTTGTGAAGTGTCTTAGGATGACTCTTGCTATGATTTGAGGCTATATAAATAAACTGAATTGATTTGAATTCCCTCATATGTTCCTCAGGGACTTGGTCATAAGTGAGGGACATATTTATTCTGTTTCCTCCCTACTCAGATCTATACACATTTGCCATTCCTGAAAATGCAGCAGTGGGCACCACGGTGGGCAGAATTATGGCGGGGGATGGAGACGTTGGCATCAACGCCAGAATGACTTATAGTCTGGAGGAGGACCTGGAAGGAAGCTCCACGTTTATTATCCAAACAGACCCGGTGACGCAGGCAGGAGTGGTTCTGCTGGCCAAGGTGAATACATTTACATTATTTTTTACATCAATTGTCCAATTTATAATCTAACAGAGGCAGGTTCACTTATTATAAAAGACTTGTGTTGTTTAAAAAGACAAGAAGGTTGTGGCTTTTCGGGGTTTGTTGCTGGACTAGAAGCTTTTTTTGGTTTTACTCCAAATAAGCATTTTGCTGCAGAAGCAAGCTCAGATTTGTCCTTTTTCTCTATTAGCAGGATCTCCTTGCTTCCCCAAACTCAACAAGTGACAAACGGTTTAAAAATAACTACCAAGAAAACATTTTATTTTAGCAAAACAATCAAATAAAAAAGACTAAACATTTGATCAAAGACCTTAATCAGTATAATGAGGACATATGCATATCTTAGGGCGTGCAGCAGCTCAGGTTGTCCAGTAATCAGAGGGTTGTAGGATCAATCCCAGATCCCTGCAGAGAATGCTGTTGTGTCCTTGGGCAAGGCACTTAACTCACCTTGCCTGTTGGTCATTTATCAATAAATTTTGTGACACTGCAGAAGCATATCGAAAGAACGCCACAGCGAATGTGTGTTGTAATCACAGCTAAAGGTGATTCAATGAAATATTTGTGTGACGTTATTTTATTTTATTTTTTGTGTGGTAACTCATTTTTTTGGCTGGGCAGTGCACTTTACAACTCATCTCCCTTTTCCTTTATACTGTACATATCACCTTGTGCAAAGACAATCATTATAGGAGTGTTATAGCACCCTATTGCAACAAAAGTCTGATTTTCAGTTGGACACATTTAAAGCAATCAGTGTGCTCCCAAAAGTGAAAGAAACTGGAGGTACTGAATGGTTTCTTGATTAAATGAGTGTCTACAGCATTTTATTTGAGGCGGTCCATTTCCTGCAGTCACTCATAAAATGTTGACATCAGGTCTAGCACTAAAAGAAGCTCGACTGGTGCACGACGTTCTCCCGTGGTGGTAAAATTATCTGGTTTAAAGGCAGAAAATTACAATCTTTGGCTCAGTTTGAATCTCTAAAGCTTTTACTGTTGCCTAGGTGATTGGATGGGGAGGGGATTAAGGGCTAAAAGTAAAGCGAGAAAGGAACCAGAAACAGAAGTCAGTTTTTTTTCTTTCTATACATGAAAAAAAAAACTAACAGCGACTCAACAATTCATACATTTTTAAACTTGTGTTTTGATTTTACCAAAAGGCAAAGAACCAAAATAGATGAAGAGTATTTTTACGTGACAGATCCATGCCCTGGCAGGACACAGCTTCTTCCTAAACACCCTCCGGTCGTCTGAAAACAGGACGACAAAAAGTTTGTCAGAGACCAGTGAAAAGTTTCTGACAGACAATAATTCACTGAGTAGGAGTGATGAGAGGCCAGAGGCTGAGGCGCTTGTCTGTGACTCGTAGCAGCTTTCAGATCTGAAGCAATGAAAGTGCAAAAGCAGTCTGTGTGCTTATTCCACATTATTAATGGTCTTCATTTGGAATAGCTTCTAGAAAATAAGAGGAATGTGAATATAATCAGAACTCACCCTACCCAATCATTTGATCAGAGCCTGTTAATATTCTTCATGGTTGGTTCTCAACAGTCCAGTGCCAAAATATCATCTTTCCATGCGTTGCAATGCTGGGGAGAAAGCTGAAAGTTTCATTTACTCAAGATTTTTGCAGCTTTTAGAAAAACGCCAGCTAGCTGTTGCAGTTTTCTCTGGCAATAACCGTAGAACTCTATAATTAATTTGGACTTAATGGTAACCTGAATATTAATAAAAAGGTTTCTGATAAAGAAATTTAAAATTAAAGCTGTAGCGTTAATGATTGGTGCTACATATGTAACAAATTATCAATAAGATGTGATGATTCCATATAAATATGAAATATCAATCTGATTGATCTTTAAATGTTTAATCAGAAGATTGTAGTTTCTTCTCTGACCATTACCACACACAAGTATATAGTTTATAAAACACATTTATTTCTATTTTCCTAAACTAACGATTTTACAAGACAAGGTATGAATGATGATGTAATGTAATGGATATGAAGTGATTTAATTTGACGTGTGGAATGCTGGAATGGAAGCTCGATGTTTTAGCAAAACCTTTCTTAAGTATCTGAGAGAGTTTGTGGAGTCTGGGTTGTAAAATCAATTTGGCTGTATGTTTGGTAAACTAGAGATTTGTTTATGAAACCATTCGACTCGGTCTGTTGAGTCTACGATACCCTTTGTGTGGAGTAGGGCTGGACAATAATTCAACAGTTCAATATATCTATCAATAGACATGTGATGCGATAGATTAAAAAACGGGTCGATAAAACTTTGATTAAAAAATTGTTAACTTTTCCCATTATAACATATCAGGTAGCATACTAGGCTCACTTACTCCTAATCAATCAAAACCACAGACTCGGGCACGATACGTCACCAGGTTCTCCCCTCTCAAGCTAAAACAGATCATGAGGCAGCCGCAGCAAGGTCTCTAGGACCGTCACGATTAGTTGACTCGTCAAATAACGCCGACAAATAAAATACACCCGATTTTATCAACAATTTTTTAAAATCTCGCCTGCTGTGGCACGTTCGGCGTTTGCTTCCTGCCTTTTTGCTCAGCCGCCGCTTTAGCTCAGAGGTGCATGCGCAGTGGTGGCCATCCGGCTCAGCCTTCACCGGAGAAAGTGGCGAGTCGCAACGGAGCTGAAAAGTTTGGGAGCATTATGCAAATTCAAAAGAAAGGCCCATCGAGTGCAAACTCTGCAAAGAAAATTTCTCCTTTCACGGAGCACGTCGGCTATGCACGAGCATCTTAAGAGGAAGAGCGAAGAGTCGCCTCGGTAAGTTTGCCTCTTGTTAGCTGCTAACATCAACACAGTTACTCGTATTTATAGCTGTAGCAACACCTGTAGAGACGGTGATTTTATTACCTTCAGAACACGTTTGCATGTTACGTATTTTTGCTCTAATTACAAACGCTACGTTACAGTGGAGGTTACAGACATGTGACGACAACCACCTACCAGCATGATCCCACTTCCCCACCATGATAGAAAAAAAGAGTTACACAGCTTTAAAGGTGTGTGTGTGTGTGTGTGTGTGTGTGTGTGTGTGTGTGTGTCGGTTTCGCTCTGGACATTAGAATAAAATGCATTTTACGATCAAATTAAAAGGTTGCTGACTGAACAATCAAGAAACTAATTTTTTTAAAGCATAACACATTTTCTTCCTTAACCTACTTTATTTGATATAACAGAATTATTAATCTGGTAAATAAACTAACTTTAATATCTTTTATCTTTACGGTAAAGCAGACCCTCAGAGCTGTCACTGATCCCCTGACTGCTGACGTGTGGACCAGCCACCAGGTGTACCTCGGTGTGTCCTTTCCTGAGTTGAAAGATGAAGCTTTTCAACCTTTCCACCATGCCTCATGTGAACACAAGTCATTTTTGTGCACAAATTATTTAAGGTTTCAGGTGCCTACCTCCATTTGATTGTAGCATTTGTATTAGGTTACAAAGGTAATTAAAGCTGCAAGCAGCGTCGTTCGGCCCTCGCAGCTCCGCGCCGCTCCGGTCTGGACGGAGGCCCGGGGCACCAGTGCACGTCTGACAGAACAGAAACGTCAACCACCCCGACACCAGAAACCGCGAATGGCCTCCTAGTCCGCACCTCACCCTGACTCAGCATCCCCTCTGAGCTCACCATTAAATTGAATATTAAGATTACGGCGTTACGCCAGAATTCGCCATGGCATCAAAGCCCCTCCCTTTCTGAAAAGCTATCAGATCTGAATGGTCATTACAGCATCATGAAGACAGTGCATGACCTTTGTTTCATGTTGACTAAATTAGAGGGGACAAATATGGGCAGTTCACCATAAAACAATAGGCTTCCTGTAGTCAGGGGGCGGGGCTTAGGTGATGTCAGCTGTCCACATTGTCATTGTTTACAGATATGGTCAATGATCACACAGACAAAGTTCGAAAAAGATCTGATCATGCACATGGGAGTTATTAAGTCAAGTAAAGTAATGGCGAAAGGTCAAAGTTTGAGGCTTAGCCACGCCCACATCTTTCAACTTTTGAAAAATCCGACGGTTGAATTTTTTCCCCTATGTCTTAAGAGTATATAGCAGAAGTTTGAAGGCGATTGGTGAAAAGGGCGACGGAGCATCACTCTCCAAACAACGTGTGCGAAAACCACTAAATCGCGTACTTGGACCAAAATGGCCGACTTCCTGTGCAATGTTGTGCTTGGCTCCAAGAGACTTTTTTGTAGGTCCTGAGACACCACATTAGTGTACCAAATTTCGTAATCCTCAGTCAAAGCATGGCTTGGGGCTGATAGTTTAAATGGTCCTAGAGGCGCTATTTAAGACAATAGGCCACGCCCACAAACTTCAGCTATGGATATCTCTTGGGGTTCAGGCTAGGATCACTTACAAGAAGTTTCGTAGCGCTATCACAATAACTGAAGAAATGAGAGGCAAACGTATTTCCATGGCGTGATGGCGATTTTCGCCATGCTGCCAAAGCCCCGCCTTTACTCGAAACCTGCCAGTACTGGATACCAAGTGACCTCAAGTTGTCTACTGCTATTTGCCAGAGATTATGGGTGATTGGGTAAAAGGAGTCCAATAGGAAGCTGTGGAAAAAAAGAGTGGCGTGGCGAAAGGTCAAAGTTTGAGGCTTAGCCACGCCCACACCTTTCAACTTTTGAAAAATCCGACGGTTGAATTTTTTCCCCTACGTCTTAAGAGTACATGGCAGAAGTTTGAAGGCGATTGGTGAAAAGGGCGACGGAGCATCACTCTCCAAACAACGTGTGCGAAAACCACTAATTCGAGTACTTGGACCAAAATGGCTGACTTCCTGTGCGACTTTGTTCTTGGCTCCAAGAGACTTTTTTGTAGGTCCTGAGACACCACATTAGTGTACCAAATTTCGTAATCCTCAGTCAAAGCATGGCTTGGGGCTGACAGTTTTAATGGCTCTAGGGGGCGCTATTTAAGAAAATAGGCCACGCCCACAAACTTCAGCTGTCTATTTCTCTTGGGGCTCAGACTAGGATCACTCACCAGAAGTTTCGTAGCGATATCACGAAAACTGAAGAAATGAGAGGCAAACGTATTTCCTTGGCGTGATGGCGATTTTCGCCATGCTCCCAAAGCCCCGCCTTTTTTCGAAACCTAACTGTACTGGATACCAAGTGACCTCAACTTGTCTACTGCTATTTGCCAGAGATTCCTATTGATTGGGTAAAAGGAGTCCAATAGGGAGATGTGAAAAAAAGAGTGGCGTGGCGAAAGGTCAAAGTTTGAGGCTTAGCCACGCCCACACCTTTCAACTTTTGAAAAATCCGACGGTTGAATTTTTTCCCCTTCGTCTCAAGAGTATATAGCAGAAGTGTGAAAGTGATTGGTGAAAAGAGCAACGGAGCATCACTCTCCAAACAACGTGTGCGAAAACCACTAAATTGCGTACTTGGACCAAAATGGCCGACTTCCTGTGCGACTTTGCGCTTGGCTCCAAGAGACTTTTTTGTAGGTCCTGAGACACCACATTAGTGTACCAAATTTCGTAATCCTCAGTCAAAGCATAGCTTGGGGCTATTAGTTTAAATGGTCCTAGGGGGCGCTATTTAAGAAAATAGGCCACGCCCACAAATTTCAGATGTCTATGTCGCTTGGGGGTCAGACTAGGATCACGCACCAGAAGTTTCGTAGCGATATCACGATAACTGAAGAAATGAGAGGCAAACATACTTCCATGGCGTGATGGCGATTTTCGCCATACTCCTGAAGCCCCGCCTTTTTTTGAAACCTGCCAGTACTGGATACCAAGTGACCTCAAGTTGTCTACTGCTGTTTGCCAGAGATTCCTGCTGATTGGGTAAAAGGAGTCCAGTAGGGAGCTGTGAAAAAATGAGTGGCGTGGCGACAGGTGAAAGTTTGAGGCTTAGCCACGCCCACACCGTTAAACTTTTGAAAAATCTGACGGTTGAATTTTTTCCTCTTTGTCTTAAGAGTATATAGCAGACGTTTCAAGGAGATTGGTGAAAAGGGCGACGGAGCATCACTCTCCAAACAAGGTGTGCGAAAACCAGTAAATCGCGTACTTGGACCAAAATGGCCGACTTCCTGTGCGACTTTGCACTTGGGTCCAAGAGACTTTTGTGTAGGTCCTGAGACACCACATTAGTGTACCAAATTTCGTAATCCTCAGTCAAAGCATGGCTTGGGGCTGACAGTTTTAATGGTCCTAGGGGGCGCTATTTCAGAAAATAGGCCACGCCCACCGGATGTTCACATCAGATCTTTTGGGGGGCCAGACTAGGATCACTCACAAGAAGTTTCGTGATGATATCTTTAGAAATGACGAAATGGGAGGCAAACGTAAGGCCACGGCGGTACGCCTGACTTCGCCGTGCCGCCACAGCCCCGCCCTCTGCCGAAAACTCACATAATGTGACGCCAAGCAACCCCCACTTGTCTTGAGTTACCAGCTACAAATTTGTGGTGATTTAGTGAAATGGGGCAATTTGGGACCTTTCACAGTAAAACTTAACCTTTTTGGTCCTGAGGGGGCGGGGCTTGTGTGATGTCATCATGCGACCATTCAATTTACTTTGTGAGGTGATGACGAATGACCACAGAAAGTTTGGTAACTCTATTCCATTCAGTTATGAAGTTATAGCAATTTAAAAATTTTTGGCGAGTAGTCAAACTTCGAGGCCTGGCCCCGCCCCTTCAGTATTTACGAAAAGTCAATTTTATTGTCTCATTTTGTTCGCCCATCTCTTCTGAGCAATTTTACACAATTTTTGAGATGATCGTGCAAAAAATGATCGAGCAATCCAATCAGAAACGGACCCTAAAAACGGCCAAAACTGCAAAAAATCGCCATTTCAACCCAAAATGGCCGACTTCCTGTTTGATATTGACCATGCTTGCAAGAGACTTTTCTGTGCGGACTGTTGAGTACTACAAGTGTACCAAATTTCATAACTGTACGATAAACTAAGCTTTATGGAGAGGGGTTTTTTTCACATTGTAGGGGGCGCTGTTCAGCCATTTTCTTTGCGATTTTTTTGGGACCTTTAAAATATCAAATTTTTCACCAGGCCTGACAAGTGTGCAAAATATTGTGAGTTTTGGGGTATGTTAAGATCCCCAAAAAGCCATTCAAAGCGGCACCGGAATAATAAATAAAAATTAAAGCTGCAAGCAGCGTCGTTCGGCCCTCGCAGCGAAGCTGCTCGCCCTCCTTCCGCACCCCCTCCGCTCCATCCCCGACGCTCTCCAAACCCAGCTCCGCGCTTGTCCATCCTCGCCGGCAGCCGGGGGCACCAGGGCACGTCTGGCAGAACAGAAAGTCAACCACCCCGACACCAGAAACCGTGAACGGCCTCCTCGTCCACACCTCACCCTGATTCAGCATCCCCTCTGAGCCCAGCATTACACGTCTCACCACTAGGAGATACTCTATCTTTACCACACTGGTGATGTGATGTTCAGTCTCTGGCAAATCGGAGGCTGTTTGTGGAAGTTACAGTCAAACGTAAGGTCACAGCGTCACGCCAGAAATCGCCATGGCATCAAAGCTCCTCCCTTTCTGAAAAGCTATCAGATCTGAATAGTCATTACAACATCTTGAAGACAGTGCATGACCTTAGTGTCATGTTGACTAAATTAGAGGGGACAAATATGGGCATTTCACCATAAAACAGAAGACTTCCTGTAGTCAGGGGGCGGGGCTTAGGTGATGCCAGCTGTCCACATTGTCACTGTCTTCAGATGTGGTCAGTGATCACACGGACAAAGTTTGAAATTGATCTGATCATGCACAAGGGAGTTATTGAGTCAAGTAACGTAATGGCGACTGGTCAAAGTTTGAGGCTTAGCCACGCCCACACCTTTATACTTATTTAAAATCTGACGGTTGAATCTTTTCCTCTATGTCTTAAGAGTATATAGCAAGAGTTTGAAGGTGATCGGTGGAAAGGGCGACGAGACATCATTCTCCTAATAACGTGTGCGAAAACCACTAAATCGAGTACTTGGACCAAAATGGCCGACCTCCTGTGCGACATTGCGCTTGGCTCCAAGAGACTTTTTTGTAGGTCCTGAGACACTACATTAGTGTGCCAAATTTTGTGATCCTCAGTCAAAGCATGGCTTGGGGCTGATAGTTTTAATGGTCCTAGGGGGCGCTATTTCAGAAAATAGGCCACGCCCACAAACTTCAGCTGTCCAATTCTATTAGGGGTCAGAGTAGGATCACTCATCAGAAATTGTGTGGCGATGTCACAATGATTGAAGAAATGAGAGACAAACGTATTTCCATGGCGTGATGGCGAATTTCGCCATGCTCCCAAAGCCCCGCCTTTATTCGAAACCTGCCAGTACTATAGACCAAGTGACCTCAACTTGTCTGCTGCTATTTGCCAGTGATTGCTGGTGATTGGTTAAAAGGAGTCCAATAGGGAGCTGTGAAAAAAAGAGTGGCGTGGCGACAGGTCAAAGTTTGAGGCTTAGCCACGCCCACACCTTTATACTTATTTAAAATCCGTAGGTTGAATTTTTTCCCCTTTGTCTTAAGAAACTATAGCAGAAGTTTGAAGGTGATTGGTGAAAAGGGCAATGGTGTAACACTCTCCAAACAACGTGTGCGAAAACCACTAAATCGACTACTTGGACCAAAATGGCCGACTTCCTGTGCGACTTTGCACTTGGCTCCAAGAGACTTTTTTGTAGGACCGGAGACACCACATTAGTGTACCAGATTTCGTACTCCTCAGTCAAAGCATGGCTAGGGGCTGACAGTTTTAATGGTCCTAGAGGGCGCCATTTCAGAAAATAGGCCACTCCCACAAACTACAGCTGTCCAAATCTATTGGGGGTCAGACTAGGATCACTCACCAGACATTTTGTGGTGATGGCACGATAATTGAAGAAATGAGAGGCAAACGTATTGCCATGGCGTGATGGTGAATTTTGCCATGCTCCCAAAGCCCCGCCTTTTTTCAAAACCTGCCAGTACTGGAGACTAAGTGACCTCAACTTGTCAGCTGCTATTCGCCAGAGATTGCTGGCGATTGGGTAAAAGGAGTCCAATAGGTAGCTGTGAAAAAAAGAGTGGCGTGGTGACAGGTCAAAGTTTGAGGCTTAGCCACGCCCACACCTTTATACTTATTTAAAATCCGACGGTTGAATTTTTTCCTTTATGTCTTAAGAGTCTATAGCAGACGTTTGAAGGCGATTGGTGAAAAGGGCGATGGAGCATCACTCTCCAACTAACGTGTGCGAAAACCACTAAATCGAGTACTTGGACCAAAATGGCCGACTTCCTGTGCGACTTTGCACTTGGCTCCAAGAGACTTTTTTGTAGGTCCTGAGACACCACATTAGTGTGCCAAATTTCATAATCCTCAGTCAAAGCATGACTTGGGGCTGACAGTTTTAATGGTCCTAGGGGGCGCTATTTCAGAAAATAGACCACGCCCACCGGATGTTCACATCACATTTTGTGGGGGGCTGAACTAGGATCACTCCCAAGAGGTTTTGTGGCGATATCTCTAGAAATGACGAAATGGGAGGCAAACGTAAGGCCTAAGCGGTACGCCTGACTTCGCCGCGCCGCCACAGCCCCGCCTTCTGGAGAAAACTCCCATAAAGTGACGCCAAGCAACCCCAACTTGTCTTCAGTTACCCGCTACAAATTTGGGGTTATTATTGGAAAGGGCGAATTTTGGAAAATTTCCCAGTAAATCTTGACCTTTTAAGTCCTGAGGGGGCGGGGCTTATGTGACATCATCAATCGACCATTCATTTGTCTTCGGAGGGCGACGACGATTGTCCTTAGAACATTTCTTTAACTGTAATTCTTTCATTTATGAATCTATAGCAATTTGAATTTTTTTGGCGAGTGCTCGAACTTTGAGGCCTGGTCCCGCCCCTTCAGTATTTACGAAAAGTCAATTTTATTGTCTCATTTTAATCGTCCATCGCTTCTGTTCGATCGCACACTATTTTTGAGACGATCGTGCGAAAAATGACCAAACTGTTCAACCAAATATAGACCCTAGAAATGGCCAAAACGGGGTCAAAATGGCCACTTTAGTCCAAAATGGCCGACTTCCTGTTTGATATTGACCATGGGTGCAAGAGGCTTTTCTGTGCGTATTGTTGAGTTCTACAAGTGTACCAAATTTCATCACTCTACTATGAAAAAAGGTCAAAGCGGAGGGGTATTTTTAATTTTCCAGAGGGCGCTGTTGAAACATTTTTTTACCAACTTTCACGTTGCCAGTGAAATACGTAAATTTCACACACTTTCTATATTGGGCCAGAATTTGGTGACTTTTTGGATATGCTAAGACCCCCTAAAGGCCATCCAAAGACGCGGAAGAAAAAAAAAGAAAGAAAGAAAGAAAAAAAAAAAAAAATTAAAGCTGCAAGCAGCGTCGTTCGGCCCTCGCAGCGAAGCTGCTCGCCCTCCTTCAGCACCCCCTCCGCTCCATCCCCGACGCTCTCCAAACCCGGCTCCGCGCTTCTCCATCCTGGCCGGCAGCCGAGGGCATCAGGGCATGCCTGTCGGAACAGAAAGTCAGCCACCCCAACACCGGAAACCGTGAAAGGCCTCCTCGTCCACACCTCACCCTGACTCAGCATCCCTTCTGAGCCCACCATTACATGTCTCACCCCTAGGAGATACTCTATCTTTACCACACTGGTGATGTGATGTTCAGTCTCGGGCAAATCGGAGGCTGTTTGTGGAAGTTACAGTCAAACGTAAGGTCACAGCGTCACGCCAGAAATCGCCATGGCATCAAAGCCCCTCACTTTCTGAAAAGCTATCAGATCTGAATGGTCATTACAACATCATGAAGACAGTGCATGACCTTAGTGTCATCTTGACTAAATTAGAGGGGACAAATATGGGCAGTTCACCATAAAACAATAGACTTCCTTTAGTCAGGGGGCGGGGCTTAGGTGATGTCAGCTGTCCACATTGTCACTGTCTTCAGATGTGGTCAGTGATCACACAGACAAAGTATGAAATTGATCTGATCATGCACATGGGAGTTATTAAGTCAAATAAAGTAATGGCGACTGGTCAAAGTTTGAGGCTTAGCCACGCCCATACCTTTATACTTATTTAAAATCCGACGGTTGAATTTTTTCCTCTATGTCTTAAGAGTATATAGCAGGAGTTTGAAGGTGATCGGTGGAAAGGGCGAGGAGATATCATTCTCCTTATAACGTGTGCGAAAACCACTTAATTGAGTAATTGCACCAAAATGGCCGACCTCCTGTGCGACATTGCGCTTGGCTCCAAGAGACTTTTTTGTAGGTCCTGAGACACTACATTAGTGTGCCAAATTTTGTGATCCTCAGTCAAAGCATGGCTTGGGGCTGACTGTTTTAATGGTCCTAGGGGGCACTGTTTTGGAAAATAGGCCACGCCCACAAACTTCAGCTGTCCAATTATATTAGGGGTCAGAGTAGGATCACTCATCAGAAATTGTGTGGCAATGTCACAATGATTGAAGAAATGAGAGACAAACGTATTTCCATGGCGTGATGGCGAATTTCGCCATGCTCCCAAAGCCCCGCCTTTATTCGAAACCTGCCAGTACTATAGACCTAGTGACCTCAACTTGTCTGCTGCTATTTGCCACTGTTTGGTGGTGATTGGATAAAAGGAGTCCAATAGGGAACTGTGAAAAAAAGAGTGGCGTGGCGACAAGTCAGAGTTTGAGGCTTAGCCACGCCCACACCTTTATACTTATTTAAAATCCGACGGTTGAATTTTTTCATCTATGTCTTAAGAGTATATAGCAGAAGTGTGAAGGCGATTGGTGAAAAGGGCGACGGAGCATCACTCTCCAAACAACGTGTGCGAAAACCACTAAATCACGCACTTGGACCAAAATGGCCGACTTCCTGTGCGACTTTGCACTTGGCTCCAAGAGACTTTTTTGTAGGTCCTGAGACACCACATTAGTGTACCACATTTCGTAATCCTCAGTCAAAGCATGGCTTGGGGCTGTCAGTTTTAATGGTCCTAGGGGGCGCTATTTCAACAAATAGACCACGCCCACCGGAATGTCACATCAGATTTTTTGGGGGGCCGGACTAGCATCACTCACAAGAAGTTTCGTGGCGATATCTCTAGAAATGACGAAATGGGAGGCAAACGTAAGGCCTAAGTGGTACGCCTGAGTTCGCCGCGCCGCCACAGCCCCGCCTTCTGCAGAAAACTCCCATAAAGTGACGCCAAGCAACCCCAACTTGTCTTCAGTTACCTGATACAAATTTGGGATGATTATTTGAAAGGGCAAATTTTGGAAAATTTCCCAGTAAAACTTGACCTTTTAAGTCCTGAAGGGGCGGGGCTTATGTGACATCATCAATTGACCATTCATTTGTCTTCGGGGGGCGATGATGATTGTCCATAGAAAGTTACTTTAACTGTAATTCTTTCATTTATGAAATTATAGCAATTTGAATTTTTTTGGCGAGTGCTCGAACTTTGAGGCCTGGTCCCGCCCCTTCAGTATTTACGAAAAGTCAATTTTATTGTCTCATTTTAATCGTCCGTCGCTTCTGTTCGATCGCACACTATTTTTGAGACGATCGTGCGAAAAATGACCAAACTGTTCAACCAAATATAGACCCAAGAAATGGCCGAAACAGGGTCAAAATGGCCACTTTAGTCCAAAATGGCCGACTTCCTGTTTGATATTGACCATGGATGCAAGAGGCTTTTCTGTGCGTATTGTTGAGTTCTACAAGTGTACCAAATTTCATAACTGTACGATAAACTAAGCTTTATGGAGAGGGGTATTTTTCACTTTCTAGGGGGCGCTGTTCAGCCATTCTTTTATGAACTTTCACATTGCCAGTGAAATACGTAAATTTCACGCACTTTCAATATTGGGCCAGAATTTGGTGACTTTTTGGATATGCTAAGACCCCCTAAAGGCCAGTCAAAGACGCGGAAGAAAAAAGAAAGAAAGAAAGCGTAATTAAAGCTGCAAGCAGCGTCGTTCGGCCCTCGCAGCGAAGCTGCTCGCCCTCCGTCCGCACCCCCTCCGCTCCATCCCCGACGCTCTCCAAACCCAGCTCCCCGCCGCTCCGTCCTGGCCGGCAGCCCGGGGCACCAGGGCACGTCCACAGACTGAAACGTCCACCACACCGACACCAAGAACAGCTAAAGTTCACCTCGTCCACACCTCACCTTGACTCAGCATCCCCTCTGAGCCTACCATTATATTACATGTCTCACCACTAGGGCATACTCTATCTTTACCACACTGTTGGTGTGATGACACAGACCAACTTTAGTGCTTTTCTCCCCATGTTTATTAAAGTTATCGAAAGTTAAAGTTATCTAGGGGGCGCTGTGATCAAGTCCAGAAAAATCCCATTGAGGTCAGCTTTGGTTGACAAAGACAGTTTTCTGTTATTTTGGCATCAAACGGACGTTGTGTGTGTTATCTAAAGCCAGTGAGCTGAAAGGGGCGGAGCTACAGGGATTTGAACCAACAACCACATCAATGTGCTTGGTGCAGTCACGTGATGTCACAAGCCAAGTATAATGCCATTCTGACTTTAACTTTAGAAGTTAATAAAGTTTGAACCCTTCTAGGGGGCGTTGTGATCATTTACAACTAAATGCCATAGAGGTCATCTTTGGTCATCAAAGATGGTTTTCTGTTAATTTGGCATCAATCAAACGTTGCATGGGTCATCTAGAGACAAAAAGCTGTAAGTGGGCGGAGTTAAAGTGAATTGAACAATTGATCACATACATGTGTTGATTGCAGTTGTGTGATTACTCCCACAAAGTTTGATGTAGTTTGCAGCTTTTTTGCAGAAGTTACAAAGGTTTTTTGTATCTAGGGGGCGCTGTCCCAAATTTAGGAAATATTCCATGAAGAAGTTTGTAGGTTGATGACAGTCATTTGTGTGCAGTTTGGTGTGAATTGCATCATGCATGTGTTATTCAGGGCCTAATATCTGTCAGGGGGCGGAGCTAAAGCGATATCAACAACTTACCACAGGATTGTGGTGGGTGCCATTGTGTGAGTACACATAGCAAGTTTGGTGCAGTTACGACCTCATCTGTAGGAGTTATTACAGTTTTAATGGTGTGTAGGGGGCGCTGTGGTGACATTACACAACTTTCACCAACCGTGTGTGCCTCGTTGAATAAAGGGCATGATTGTTGATTGCCATGTTCAGTCTCGGGCAGATCGGAGACTGTTAGTGGAAGTTACAGTCAAACGTAAGGTCACAGCATCACGCCAGAATTCACCATGGCATCAAAGCCCCTCCCTTTCTGAAAAGCTATCAGATCTGAATGGTCATTACAACATCATGAAGACAGTGCATGACCTTAGTGTCATGTTGACTAAATTAGAGGGGACAAATATGGGCATTTCACCATAAAACAGTAGACTTCCTGTAGTCAGGGGGCGGGGCTTAGGTGATGCCAGCTGTCCACATTGTCACTGTCTTGAGATGTGGTCAGTGATCACACAAAGTTTGAAATTGATCTGATCATGCACATGGGAGTTATTAAGTCAAGTAACGTAATGGCGACTGGTCAAAGTTTGAGGCTTAGCCACGCCCACACCTTTATACTTATTTAAAATCTGACGGTTGAATGTTTTCCTCTATGTCTTAAGAGTATATAGCAGGAGTTTGAAGGTGATCGGTGGAAAGGGCGACGAGATATCATTCTCCTAATAACGTGTGCGAAAACCACTAAATCGCGTACTTGGACCAAAATGGCCGACCTCCTGTGCGACATTGCGCTTGGCTCCAAGAGACTTTTTTGTAGGTCCTGAGACACTACATTAGTGTGCCAAATTTCGTGATCCTCAGTCAAAGCATGGCTTGGGGCTGACAGTTTTAATGGTCCTAGGGGGCGCTATTTCAGAAAATAGGCCACACCCACAAACTTCAGCTGTCCAATTCTATTAGGGGTCAGAGTAGGATCACTCATCAGAAAGTGTGTGGCGATGTCACAATAATTGAAGAAATGAGAGACAAACATATATCCATGGCGTGATGGCGAATTTCGCCATGCTCCCAAAGCCCCGCCTTTACTCGAAACCTGCCAGTACTATAGACCAAGTGACCTCAACTTGTCTGCTGCTATTAGCCAGTGATTGCTGGTGATTGGTTAAAAGGAGCCCAATAGGGAGCTGTGAAAAAAAGAGTGGCGTGGCGACAGGTCAAAGTTTGAGGCTTAGCCACGCCCACACCTTTATACTTATTTAAAATCCGACGGTTGAATTTTTTCATCTATGTCTTAAGAGTGTATAACAGATGTTTGAAGGTGATTGGTGAAAAGGGTGATGGAGCATCCTTCTCCAAACAACGTGTGCAAAAACCACTAAATCGAGTACTTGGACCAAAATGGCCGACTTCCTGTGCGACTTCGCACTTAACTCCAAGAGACTTTTTTGTAGGTCCTGAGACACCACATTAGTGTACCAAATTTCGTACTCCTCAGTCAAAGCAAGGCTTGGGGCTGACAGTTTTAATGGTCCTAGGGGGCGCTATTTCAGAAAATAGGCCACGCCCACCGGATGTTCACATCAGATTCTTTTGGGGGCCGAACTAGGATCACTCCCAAGAAGTGTCGTGGCGATATCTCTAGAAATGACGAAATGGGAGGCAAACGTAAGGCCACGTCGGTACGCCTGATTTCGCTGCGCCGCCACAGCCCCGCCTTCTGCAGAAAACTCCCATAAAGTGACGCCAAGAAACCCCAACTTGTCTTCAGTTAGCTGCTACAAATTTGGGATGATTATTTGAAAGGGTGAATTTTGGAAAATTTCCCAGTAAAACTTGACCTTTTAAGTCCTGAGGGGGCGGAGCTTATGTGACATCATCAATCGACCATTCATTTGGCTTCGGGGGGCGATGACGATTGTCCATAGAACATTACTTTAACTGTAATTCTTTCATTTATGAAATTATAGCAATTTGAATTTTCTTGGCGAGTGCTCAAACTTTGAGGCCTGGCCCCGCCCCTTCAGTATTTACGAAAAGTCAATTTTATTTTCTCATTTGAATCATCCATCGCTTCTGTTCGATCGCACACTATTTTTGAGACGATCGTGCGAAAAATGACCAAACTGTTCAACCAAATATAGACCCTAGAAATGGCCAAAATGGCTAAAAATCGCCATTTCAACCTAAAATGGCCGACTTCCTGTTTGATATTGACCATGGTTGCAAGAGACTTTTCCGTGTGGACTGTTGAGTACTACAAGTATACCAAATTTCATAACTGTACGATAAACTAAGCTTTATGGAGAGGGGTATTTTTCACTTTCTAGGGGGCGCTGTTCAGCCACTTTTTTATGAACTTTCGCATTGCCAGTGAAATACGTAAATTTCACGCACTTTCTATATTGGGCCAGAATTTGGTGACTTTTTGGATATGCTAAGACCCCCTAAAGGCCAGCCAAAGACGCGGAAGAAAAAAGAAAGCGTAATAATAATTAAAGCTGCAAGCAGCGTCGTTCGGCCCTCGCAGCGAAGCTGCTCGCCCTCCTTCAGCACCCCCTCCGCTCCATCCCCGACGCTCTCCAAACCCGGCTCCGCGCTTCTCCATCCTGGCCGGCAGCCGAGGGCATCAGGGCATGCCTGTCGGAACAGAAAGTCAGCCACCCCAACACCGGAAACCGTGAAAGGCCTCCTCGTCCACACCTCACCCTGACTCAGCATCCCTTCTGAGCCCACCATTACATGTCTCACCCCTAGGAGATACTCTATCTTTACCACACTGGTGATGTGATGTTCAGTCTCGGGCAAATCGGAGGCTGTTTGTGGAAGTTACAGTCAAACGTAAGGTCACAGCGTCACGCCAGAAATCGCCATGGCATCAAAGCCCCTCACTTTCTGAAAAGCTATCAGATCTGAATGGTCATTACAACATCATGAAGACAGTGCATGACCTTAGTGTCATCTTGACTAAATTAGAGGGGACAAATATGGGCAGTTCACCATAAAACAATAGACTTCCTTTAGTCAGGGGGCGGGGCTTAGGTGATGTCAGCTGTCCACATTGTCACTGTCTTCAGATGTGGTCAGTGATCACACAGACAAAGTATGAAATTGATCTGATCATGCACATGGGAGTTATTAAGTCAAATAAAGTAATGGCGACTGGTCAAAGTTTGAGGCTTAGCCACGCCCATACCTTTATACTTATTTAAAATCCGACGGTTGAATTTTTTCCTCTATGTCTTAAGAGTATATAGCAGGAGTTTGAAGGTGATCGGTGGAAAGGGCGAGGAGATATCATTCTCCTTATAACGTGTGCGAAAACCACTTAATTGAGTAATTGCACCAAAATGGCCGACCTCCTGTGCGACATTGCGCTTGGCTCCAAGAGACTTTTTTGTAGGTCCTGAGACACTACATTAGTGTGCCAAATTTTGTGATCCTCAGTCAAAGCATGGCTTGGGGCTGACTGTTTTAATGGTCCTAGGGGGCACTGTTTTGGAAAATAGGCCACGCCCACAAACTTCAGCTGTCCAATTATATTAGGGGTCAGAGTAGGATCACTCATCAGAAATTGTGTGGCAATGTCACAATGATTGAAAAAATGAGAGACAAACGTATTTCCATGGCGTGATGGCGAATTTCGCCATGCTCCCAAAGCCCCGCCTTTATTCGAAACCTGCCAGTACTATAGACCTAGTGACCTCAACTTGTCTGCTGCTATTTGCCACTGTTTGGTGGTGATTGGATAAAAGGAGTCCAATAGGGAACTGTGAAAAAAAGAGTGGCGTGGCGACAAGTCAGAGTTTGAGGCTTAGCCACGCCCACACCTTTATACTTATTTAAAATCCGACGGTTGAATTTTTTCATCTATGTCTTAAGAGTATATAGCAGAAGTGTGAAGGCGATTGGTGAAAAGGGCGACGGAGCATCACTCTCCAAACAACGTGTGCGAAAACCACTAAATCACGCACTTGGACCAAAATGGCCGACTTCCTGTGCGACTTTGCACTTGGCTCCAAGAGACTTTTTTGTAGGTCCTGAGACACCACATTAGTGTACCACATTTCGTAATCCTCAGTCAAAGCATGGCTTGGGGCTGTCAGTTTTAATGGTCCTAGGGGGCGCTATTTCAACAAATAGACCACGCCCACCGGAATGTCACATCAGATTTTTTGGGGGGCCGGACTAGCATCACTCACAAGAAGTTTCGTGGCGATATCTCTAGAAATGACGAAATGGGAGGCAAACGTAAGGCCTAAGTGGTACGCCTGAGTTCGCCGCGCCGCCACAGCCCCGCCTTCTGCAGAAAACTCCCATAAAGTGACGCCAAGCAACCCCAACTTGTCTTCAGTTACCTGATACAAATTTGGGATGATTATTTGAAAGGGCAAATTTTGGAAAATTTCCCAGTAAAACTTGACCTTTTAAGTCCTGAAGGGGCGGGGCTTATGTGACATCATCAATTGACCATTCATTTGTCTTCGGGGGGCGATGATGATTGTCCATAGAAAGTTACTTTAACTGTAATTCTTTCATTTATGAAATTATAGCAATTTGAATTTTTTTGGCGAGTGCTCGAACTTTGAGGCCTGGTCCCGCCCCTTCAGTATTTACGAAAAGTCAATTTTATTGTCTCATTTTAATCGTCCGTCGCTTCTGTTCGATCGCACACTATTTTTGAGACGATCGTGCGAAAAATGACCAAACTGTTCAACCAAATATAGACCCAAGAAATGGCCGAAACAGGGTCAAAATGGCCACTTTAGTCCAAAATGGCCGACTTCCTGTTTGATATTGACCATGGATGCAAGAGGCTTTTCTGTGCGTATTGTTGAGTTCTACAAGTGTACCAAATTTCATAACTGTACGATAAACTAAGCTTTATGGAGAGGGGTATTTTTCACTTTCTAGGGGGCGCTGTTCAGCCATTCTTTTATGAACTTTCACATTGCCAGTGAAATACGTAAATTTCACGCACTTTCAATATTGGGCCAGAATTTGGTGACTTTTTGGATATGCTAAGACCCCCTAAAGGCCAGTCAAAGACGCGGAAGAAAAAAGAAAGAAAGAAAGCGTAATAATAAACGGAGCAGATACAATAGGCCTTCGCAGCTTCACTGCTCGGGCCTAATTAAAGCTGCAAGCAGCGTCGTTCGGCCCTCGCAGCGAAGCTGCTCGCCCTCCTTCAGCACCCCCTCCGCTCCATCCCCGACGCTCTCCAAACCCGGCTCCGCGCTTCTCCATCCTGGCCGGCAGCCGAGGGCATCAGGGCATGCCTGTCGGAACAGAAAGTCAGCCACCCCAACACCGGAAACCGTGAAAGGCCTCCTCGTCCACACCTCACCCTGACTCAGCATCCCTTCTGAGCCCACCATTACATGTCTCACCCCTAGGAGATACTCTATCTTTACCACACTGGTGATGTGATGTTCAGTCTCGGGCAAATCGGAGGCTGTTTGTGGAAGTTACAGTCAAACGTAAGGTCACAGCGTCACGCCAGAAATCGCCATGGCATCAAAGCCCCTCACTTTCTGAAAAGCTATCAGATCTAAATGGTCATTACAACATCATGAAGACAGTGCATGACCTTAGTGTCATCTTGACTAAATTAGAGGGGACAAATATGGGCAGTTCACCATAAAACAATAGACTTCCTTTAGTCAGGGGGCGGGGCTTAGGTGATGTCAGCTGTCCACATTGTCACTGTCTTCAGATGTGGTCAGTGATCACACAGACAAAGTATGAAATTGATCTGATCATGCACATGGGAGTTATTAAGTCAAATAAAGTAATGGCGACTGGTCAAAGTTTGAGGCTTAGCCACGCCCATACCTTTATACTTATTTAAAATCCGACGGTTGAATTTTTTCCTCTATGTCTTAAGAGTATATAGCAGGAGTTTGAAGGTGATCGGTGGAAAGGGCGAGGAGATATCATTCTCCTTATAACGTGTGCGAAAACCACTAAATTGAGTAATTGCACCAAAATGGCCGACCTCCTGTGCGACATTGCGCTTGGCTCCAAGAGACTTTTTTGTAGGTCCTGAGACACTACATTAGTGTGCCAAATTTTGTGATCCTCAGTCAAAGCATGGCTTGGGGCTGACTGTTTTAATGGTCCTAGGGGGCACTGTTTTGGAAAATAGGCCACGCCCACAAACTTCAGCTGTCCAATTATATTAGGGGTCAGAGTAGGATCACTCATCAGAAATTGTGTGGCAATGTCACAATGATTGAAGAAATGAGAGACAAACGTATTTCCATGGCGTGATGGCGAATTTCGCCATGCTCCCAAAGCCCCGCCTTTATTCGAAACCTGCCAGTACTATAGACCTAGTGACCTCAACTTGTCTGCTGCTATTTGCCACTGTTTGGTGGTGATTGGATAAAAGGAGTCCAATAGGGAGCTGTGAAAAAAAGAGTGGCGTGGCGACAAGTCAGAGTTTGAGGCTTAGCCACGCCCACACCTTTATACTTATTTAAAATCCGACGGTTGAATTTTTTCATCTATGTCTTAAGAGTATATAGCAGAAGTGTGAAGGCGATTGGTGAAAAGGGCGACGGAGCATCACTCTCCAAACAACGTGTGCGAAAACCACTAATTCGAGTACTTGGACCAAAATGGCCGACTTCCTGTGCGACTTTGCACTTGGCTCCAAGAGACTTTTTTGTAGGTCTTGAGACACCACATTAGTGTACCACATTTCGTAATCCTCAGTCAAAGCATGGCTTGGGGCTGTCAGTTTTAATGGTCCTAGGGGGCGCTATTTCAGCAAATAGACCACGCCCACCGGAATGTCACATCAGATTTTTTGGGGGGCCGGACTAGGATCACTCACAAGAAGTTTCGTGGCGATATCTCTAGAAATGACGAAATGGGAGGCAAACGTAAGGCCTAAGTGGTACGCCTGAGTTCGCTGCGCCGCCACAGCCCCGCCTTCTGCAGAAAACTCCCATAAAGTGACGCCAAGCAACCCCAACTTGTCTTCAGTTAACTGATACAAATTTGGGATGATTATTTGAAAGGGCAAATTTTGGAAAATTTCCCAGTAAAACTTGACCTTTTAAGTCCTGAAGGGGCGGGGCTTATGTGACATCATCAATTGACCATTCATTTGTCTTCGGGGGGCGATGATGATTGTCCATAGAAAGTTACTTTAACTGTAATTCTTTCATTTATGAAATTATAGCAATTTGAATTTTTTTGGCGAGTGCTCGAACTTTGAGGCCTGGTCCCGCCCCTTCAGTATTTACGAAAAGTCAATTTTATTGTCTCATTTTAATCGTCCGTCGCTTCTGTTCGATCGCACACTATTTTTGAGACGATCGTGCGAAAAATGACCAAACTGTTCAACCAAATATAGACCCAAGAAATGGCCGAAACTGGGTCAAAATGGCCACTTTAGTCCAAAATGTCCGACTTCCTGTTTGATATTGACCATGGATGCAAGAGGCTTTTCTGTGCGTATTGTTGAGTTCTACAAGTGTACCAAATTTCATAACTGTACGATAAACTAAGCTTTATGGAGAGGGGTATTTTTCACTTTCTAGGGGGCGCTGTTCAGCCATTCTTTTATGAACTTTCACATTGCCAGTGAAATACGTAAATTTCACGCACTTTCAATATTGGGCCAGAATTTGGTGACTTTTTGGATATGCTAAGACCCCCTAAAGGCCAGTCAAAGACGCGGAAGAAAAAAGAAAGAAAGAAAGAAAGCGTAATAATAAACGGAGCAGATACAATAGGCCTTCGCAGCTTCACTGCTCGGGCCTAATAAACGGAGCAGATACAATAGGCCTTCGCAGCTTCACTGCTCGGGCCTAATTAAAGCTGCAAGCAGCGTCGTTCGGCCCTCGCAGCGAAGCAGCTCGCCCTCCTTCCGCACCCCCTCCGCTCCATCCCCGACGCTCTCCAAACCCAGCTCTGCGCTTCTCCATCCTGGCCGGCAGCCGGGAGCACCAGGGCACGTCTGGCAGAACAGACAGTCAACCACCCCGACACCAGAAACCGTGAATGGCCTCCTCGTCCACACCTCACCCTGACTCAGCATCCCCTCTGAGCCCACCATTACACGTCTCACCACTAGGAGATACTCTATCTTTACCACACTGGTGATGTGATGTTCAGTCTCGGGCAAATCGGAGGCTGTTTGTGGAAGTTACAGTCAAACGTAAGGTCACAGCTTCACGCCAGAAATCGCCATGGCATCAAAGCCCCTCCCTTTCTGAAAAGCTATCAGATCTGAATGGTCATTACAACATCATGAAGACAGTGCATGACCTTAGTGTCATGTTGACTAAATTAGAGGGGACAAATATGGGCATTTCACCATAAAACAGTAGACTTCCTGTAGTCAGGGGGCGGGGCTTAGGTGATGTCAGCTGTCCACATTGTCACTGTCTTCAGATGTGGTCAGTGATCACACAGACAAAGTTTGAAATTGATCTGATCATGCACATGGGAGTTATTAAGTCAAGTAACGTAATGGCGACTGGTCAAAGTTTGAGGCTTAGCCACGCCCACACCTTTATACTTATTTAAAATCCGACGGTTGAATTTTTTCCTCTATGTCTTAAGAGTATATAGCAGGAGTTTGAAGGTGATCGGTGGAAAGGACGACGAGACATCATTCTCCTAATAACGTGTGGGAAAACCACTAAATCGAGTACTTGGACCAAAATGGCCGACCTCCTGTGCGACATTGGACTTGGCTCCAAGAGACTTTTTTGTAGGTCCTGAGACACTACATTAGTGTGCCAAATTTCGTGATCCTCAGTCAAAGCATGGCTTGGGGCTGATAGTTTTAATGGTCCTAGGGGGCGCTATTTCAGAAAATAGGCCACGCCCACAAACTTCAGCTGTCCAATTCTATTAGGGGTCAGAGTAAGATCACTCATCAGAAATTGTGTGGTGATGTAACAATGATTGAAGAAATGAGAGACAAACGTATTTCCATGGCGTGATGGTGAATTTCGCCATGCTCCCAAAGCCCCGCCTTTATTCGAAACCTGCCAGTACTATAAACCAAGTGACCTCAACTTGTCTGCTGCTATTTGCCAGTGATTGCTGGTGATTGGTTAAAAGGAGTCCAATAGGGAGCTGTGAAAAAAAGAGTGGCGTGGCGACAGGTCAAAGTTTGAGGCTTAGCCACGCCCACACCTTTATACTTATTTAAAATCCGACGGTTGAATTTTTTCATCTATGTTTTAAGAGTGTATAGCAGATGTTTGAAGGTGATTGGTGAAAAGGGCGATGGTGCAACACTCTCCAAACAACGTGTGCGAAAACCACTAAATCGAGTACTTGGACCAAAATGGCCGACTTCCTGTGCGACTTGGTGCTTGGCTCCAAGAGACTTTTTTGTAGGTCCTGAGACACCACATTAGTGTACCAAATTTCGTAATCCTCAGTCAAAGCCTGGCTTGGGGCTGACAGTTTTAATGGTCCTAGAGGGCGCTATTTCAGAAAATAGGCCACGCCCACAGGATTTTCACATCACATTTTTTGGGGGGCAGGACTAGGATCACTCCCAAGAAGTTTTGTGGCGATATCTTTAGAAATGACGAAATGGGAGGCAAACGTAAGGCCTAAGCGGTACGCCTGACTTCGCCGCGCCGCCACAGCCCCGCCTTCTGCAGAAAACTCCCATAAAGTGACGCCAAGCAACCCCAACTTGTCTTCAGTTACCTGCTACAAATTTGGGGTGATTATTTGAAAGGGCGAATTTTGGAAAATTTCCCAGTAAAACTTGACCTTTTAAGTCCTGAGGGGGCGGGGCTTGTGTGACATCATCTATCGACCATTCATTTGTCTTCGGGGGGCGATGGCAATTGTCCTTAGAAATTGTTTTAACTGTAATTCTTTCATTTGTGAAATTATAGCAATTTGAATTTTTTTGGCGAGTGCTCGAACTTTGAGGCCTGGCCCCGCCCCTTCAGTATTTACGAAAAGTCAATTTTATTGTCTCATTTGAATCGTCCATCGCTTCTGTTCGATCTCGCACTATTTTTGAGACGATGGTGCGAAAAATGACCAAACTGTTCAACCAAATATAGACCCTAGAATTGGCCAAAACGGCTAAAAATCCTCATTTCAACCCAAAATGGCCGACTTCCTGTTTTATATTGACCATGGTTGCAAGAGGCTTTTCTGTGCGGACTGTTGAGTATTATCAGTATACCAAATTTCATAACTGTACGATAAACTAAGCTTTAAGGAGAGGGGTATTTTTCACTTTCTAGGGGGCACTGTCGAGCCACTTTTTTATGAACTTTCACATCGCCAGTGAAATACGTAAATTTCACGCACTTTCTATATTGAGCCAGAATTTGGTGACTTTTTGGATATGCTAAGACCCCCTAAAGGCCACCCAAAGACGCGGAAGAAAAAAGAATAATAATAATTAAAGCTGCAAGCAGCGTCGTTCGGCCCTCGCAGCGAAGCTGCTCGCCCTCCTTCAGCACCCCCTCCGCTCCATCCCCGACGCTCTCCAAACCTGGCTCCGCGCTTCTCCATCCTGGCCGGCAGCCGAGGGCATCAGGGCATGCCTGTCGGAACAGAAAGTCAGCCACCCCAACACCGGAAACCGTGAAAGGCCTCCTCGTCCACACCTCACCCTGACTCAGCATCCCTTCTGAGCCCACCATTACATGTCTCACCCCTAGGAGATACTCTATCTTTACCACACTGGTGATGTGATGTTCAGTCTCGGGCAAATCGGAGGCTGTTTGTGGAAGTTACAGTCAAACGTAAGGTCACAGCGTCACGCCAGAAATCGCCATGGCATCAAAGCCCCTCACTTTCTGAAAAGCTATCAGATCTGAATGGTCATTACAACATCATGAAGACAGTGCATGACCTTAGTGTCATCTTGACTAAATTAGAGGGGACAAATATGGGCAGTTCACCATAAAACAATAGACTTCCTTTAGTCAGGGGGCGGGGCTTAGGTGATGTCAGCTGTCCACATTGTCACTGTCTTCAGATGTGGTCAGTGATCACACAGACAAAGTATGAAATTGATCTGATCATGCACATGGGAGTTATTAAGTCAAATAAAGTAATGGCGACTGGTCAAAGTTTGAGGCTTAGCCACGCCCATACCTTTATACTTATTTAAAATCCGACGGTTGAATTTTTTCCTCTATGTCTTAAGAGTATATAGCAGGAGTTTGAAGGTGATCGGTGGAAAGGGCGAGGAGATATCATTCTCCTTATAACGTGTGCGAAAACCACTAAATTGAGTAATTGCACCAAAATGGCCGACCTCCTGTGCGACATTGCGCTTGGCTCCAAGAGACTTTTTTGTAGGTCCTGAGACACTACATTAGTGTGCCAAATTTTGTGATCCTCAGTCAAAGCATGGCTTGGGGCTGACTGTTTTAATAGTCCTAGGGGGCACTGTTTTGGAAAATAGGCCACGCCCACAAACTTCAGCTGTCCAATTATATTAGGGGTCAGAGTAGGATCACTCATCAGAAATTGTGTGGCAATGTCACAATGATTGAAGAAATGAGAGACAAACGTATTTCCATGGCGTGATGGCGAATTTCGCCATGCTCCCAAAGCCCCGCCTTTATTCGAAACCTGCCAGTACTATAGACCTAGTGACCTCAACTTGTCTGCTGCTATTTGCCACTGTTTGGTGGTGATTGGATAAAAGGAGTCCAATAGGGAGCTGTGAAAAAAAGAGTGGCGTGGCGACAAGTCAGAGTTTGAGGCTTAGCCACGCCCACACCTTTATACTTATTTAAAATCCGACGGTTGAATTTTTTCATCTATGTCTTAAGAGTATATAGCAGAAGTGTGAAGACGATTGGTGAAAAGGGCGACGGAGCATCACTCTCCAAACAACGTGTGCGAAAACCACTAAATCACGCACTTGGACCAAAATGGCCGACTTCCTGTGCGACTTTGCACTTGGCTCCAAGAGACTTTTTTGTAGGTCCTGAGACACCACATTAGTGTACCACATTTCGTAATCCTCAGTCAAAGCATGGCTTGGGGCTGTCAGTTTTAATGGTCCTAGGGGGCGCTATTTCAGCAAATAGACCACGCCCACCGGAATGTCACATCAGATTTTTTGGGGGGCCGGACTAGGATCACTCACAAGAAGTTTCGTGGCGATATCTCTAGAAATGACGAAATGGGAGGCAAACGTAAGGCCTAAGTGGTACGCCTGAGTTCGCCGCGCCGCCACAGCCCCGCCTTCTGCATAAAACTCCCATAAAGTGACGCCAAGCAACCCCAACTTGTCTTCAGTTACCTGATACAAATTTGGGATGATTATTTGAAAGGGCAAATTTTGGAAAATTTCCCAGTAAAACTTGACCTTTTAAGTCCTGAAGGGGCGGGGCTTATGTGACATCATCAATTGACCATTCATTTGTCTTCGGGGGGCGATGATGATTGTCCATAGAAAGTTACTTTAACTGTAATTCTTTCATTTATGAAATTATAGCAATTTGAATTTTTTTGGCGAGTGCTCGAACTTTGAGGCCTGGTCCCGCCCCTTCAGTATTTACGAAAAGTCAATTTTATTGTCTCATTTTAATCGTCCGTCGCTTCTGTTCGATCGCACACTATTTTTGAGACGATCATGCGAAAAATGACCAAACTGTTCAACCAAATATAGACCCAAGAAATGGCCGAAACAGGGTCAAAATGGCCACTTTAGTCCAAAATGGCCGACTTCCTGTTTGATATTGACCATGGATGCAAGAGGCTTTTCTGTGCGTATTGTTGAGTTCTACAAGTGTACCAAATTTCATAACTGTACGATAAACTAAGCTTTATGGAGAGGGGTATTTTTCACTTTCTAGGGGGCGCTGTTCAGCCATTCTTTTATGAACTTTCACATTGCCAGTGAAATACGTAAATTTCACGCACTTTCAATATTGGGCCAGAATTTGGTGACTTTTTGGATATGCTAAGACCCCCTAAAGGCCAGTCAAAGACGCGGAAGAAAAAAGAAAGAAAGAAAGCGTAATAATAAACGGAGCAGATACAATAGGCCTTCGCAGCGCTTCGCTGCTCGGGCCTAATTAAAGCTGCAAGCAGCGTCGTTCGGCCCTCGCAGCTCCGCGCCGCTCCGGCCTGGCCGGCAGCCCGGGGCACCAGGGCACCTCTGCAGAACACAAACGTCGACCACCCCAACACCAGAAACTGCTAACGGCCACCTTTTCCGCACCTCACCCTGACTCAGCATCCCCTTTGAGCCCACCATTATATTTTATGTCTCACCACTAGGGAATCCTCTATCTTTACCACACTGGTTGTGTGATGACAGTGACCAACTTTAATGCTATTCTGACCATGTTTTTTAAAGTTATCGAAGGATAACGTTATCTAGGTGGCTCTGTGACCAACTACAGAAAAGTCCCATTGAGGTCAGCTTTGGTGACATTATATAACATTCACCAACCGTTTGTGCCTCATTGGCTAAAGGGCATGATTGTTCATTGCCATATTCAGTTTCGTTTGTGGAAGTTACAGTCAAATGTAAGGTCATGGCGTCACGTCAGCATTCACCATGGCATCAAAGCCCCTCCCTTTCTGGAAAGCTATCAGATCTGAATGGTCATTAAAACATCATGAAGACACTGTATGACCTGAGTGTCATTTTCACTAAATTAGAGGGGACAAATATGGGCATTTCACCATAAAACAATAGACTTCCTGTTGTCAGGGGGCGGGGCTTAGGTGATGTAAGCTGTCCACATTGTCGTTGTCTTGAGATGTGGTCAGTGATCACACAGACAAAGTTTGAATTAGATCTGATCATGCACATGGGAGTTATTAAGTCAAGTAATGTCATGGCGAAAGGTCAAAGTTTGAGGCTTAGCCACGCCCACACCTTTATACTTATTTAAAATCCGACGGTTGAATTTTTTCCCCTTTGACTTAAAAGTACATAGCATAAGTTTGAAGTTGATCGGTGTAAAGGGCGACGGGCCATCAATGTCCAAACAACGTGTGCGAAAACCACTAAATCGAGTACTTGGACCAAAATGGCCGACCTCCTGTGCGAAATTGCGCTTGGCTCCAAGAGACTTTTTTGTAGGTCCACAGACCCTACATGAGTGTACCAATTTTCGTAATCCTCAGTAAAACCTTGTCTTGGGGCTGACAGTTTTAATGGTCCTAGGGGGCGCTATTTCAGAATATAGGCCACGCCCACAAATCTCAGCTGCCCAATTCTATTGGGGGTCAGACTAGGATCACTCACCAGACATTTTGTGGCGATGTCACGATAATTGAAGAAATGAGAGGCAAACGTATTGCCATGGCGTGATGGCGAATTTCGCCATGCTCCCAAAGCCCCGCCTTTTTTCAAAACCTGCCAGTACTGTAGACCAAGTGACCTCAACTTGTCAGCTGCTATTTGCCAGAGATTGCTGGTGATTGGGTAAAAGGAGTCCAATAGGGAGCTGTGAAAAAAAGAGTGGCGTGGCGACAGGTCAAAGTTTGAGGCTTAGCCACGCCCACACCTTTATACTTATTTAAAATCCGACAGTTGAATTTTTTACTTTATGTCTTAAGTATATAGCAGAAGTTTGAAGGCGATTGGTGAAAAGGGCGATGGAGCATCACTGTCCAAACAACGTGTGCGAAAACCAGTAAATCGCGTACTTGGACCAAAATGGCCGACTTCCTGTGCAACTTTGCACTAGGCTCCAAGAGACTTTTTTGTAGGTCCTGAGACACCACATTAGTGTACCAAATTTCGTAAACCTCAGTCAAAGCATGGCTTGGGGCTGACAGTTTTAATGATCCTAGGTGGCGCTATTTCATAAAATAGGCCACGCCCACCGGATGTTCACATCACATTTTTTGGGGGGCCGGACTAGGATCACTCCCAAGAGGTTTTGTGGCGATATCTCAAGAAATGATGAAATGGGAGGCAAACGTATGGCCACATCGGTACGCCTGACTTCGCCGTGCCGCCACAGCCCCGCCTTCTGGAGAAAACTCCCATAAAGTGACGCCAAGCAATCCCAACTTGTCTTCAGTTACCTGCTACAAATATGGGGTGATTAGTTGAAAGGGCGAATTTTGGACAATTTCCCAGTAAAACTTGACCTTTTAAGGCCTGAGGGGGCGGGGCTTATGTGACATCATCAATCAACCATTCATTTGTCTTCGGGGGCGGATGACGATTGTCCATAGAAAATTACTTTAACTGTAATTCTTTCATTTATGAAATTATAGCAATTTGAATTTTTTTGGCGAGTGCTCGAACTTTGAGGCCCGGCCCCGCCCCTTCAGTATTTACGAAAAGTCAATTTTATTTGCTCATTTGATTCGTCCATCGCTTCTGTTCGATCGCCCACTATTTTTGAGACGATCGTGCGAAAAATGGTCAAATTGTTCAACCAAATGTAGACCCTAGAAATGGCCAAAACGGGGTCAAAATGGCCACTTTAGTCCAAAATGGCCGACTTCCTGTTTGATATTGACCATGGCTGCAAGAGGCTTTTCTGTGCGTATTGTTGAGTTCTACAGGTGCACCAAATTTCATCACTCTACTATGAAAAAAGGTCAATGCGGAGGGGTATTTTTAATTTTCCAGGGGGCGCTGTTGAAACATTTTTATACCAACTTTCACGTTGCCAGTGAAATACGTAAATTTCACGCACTTTCTATATTGGGCCAGAATTTGGTGACTTTTTGGATATGCTAAGACCCCCTAAAGGCCGTCCAAAGACGCGGAAGAAAAAAAAAGAAAAAAAAAGAAAGAAAAATTAAAGCTGCAAGCAGCGTCGTTCGGCCCTCGCAGCTCCGCGCCGCTCCGGCCTGGCCGGCAGCCCGGGGCACCAGGGCATGTCTGGCAGAACAGAAACGTCAATCATCCCGTCACCGGAAACAGCAAATGGCCTCCTAGTCCGCACCTCACCCTGACTAAGCATCCCCTCTGAGCTCACCATTAAATTGAATTGTAAGGTTACGGCATACGCAAGAATTCGCCATGGCATCAAAGCCCCTCCCTTTCTGGAAAGCTATCAGATTTGAATGGCCATTACAGCATCATGAAGACAGTGCATGACCTAGGTGTCATGTTGACTAAATTAGAGGGGACAAATATGGGCATTTCAGCATAAAATAATAACTTCCTTTAGTCAGGGGGCGGGGCTTAGATGATGTCAGCTGTCCACATTGTCATTGTTTACAGATATGGTCAATGATCACACAGACAAAGTTCGAAAAAGATCTGATCATGCACATGGGAGTTATTAAGTCAAGTAATGGCGAAAGGTCAAAGTTTGAGGCTTAGCCACGCCCACACCTTTCAACTTTTGAAAAATCCGACGGTTGAATTTTTTCCCCTATGCCTTAAGAGTATATAGCAGAAGTTTGAAGGCGATTGGTGAAAAGGGCGACGGAGCATCACTCTCCAAACAACGTGTGCGAAAACCACTAAATCGCGTACTTGGACCAAAATGGCCGACTTCCTGTGCAATTTTGTGCTTGGCTCCAAGAGACTTTTTTGTAGGTCCTGGGACACCACATTAGTGTACCAAATTTCGTAATCCTCAGTGAAAGCATGGCTTGGGGCTATTAGTTTAAATGGTCCTAGGGGGCGCTATTTCAGAAATTAGGCCACGCCCACATATTTCAGCTGTCTATGTCTCTTTGGGGTCAGACTAGGATCACTCACCAGAAGTTTCGTAACGATATCACGATAAATGAAGAAATGAGAGGCAAACGTATTTCCATGGCGTGATGGCGATTTTCGCCATGCTCCCAAAGCCCCGCCTTTTTTTGAAACCTTCCAGTACTGGATACCAAGTGACCTCAAGTTGTCTACTGCTATTTGCCAGAGACTCCTGCTGATTGGGTAAAAGGAGTCCAGTAGGGAGCTGTGAAAAAAAGAGTGGCGCGGCGACAGGTCAAAGTTTGAGGCTTAGCCACGCCCACACCTTTCAACTTTTGAAAAATCCGACGGTTGAATTTTTTCCCCTATGCCTTAAGAGTATATAGCAGAAGTTTGAAGGCGATTGGTGAAAAGGGCGACGGAGCATCACTCTCCAAACAACGTGTGCGAAAACCACTAAATCGCGTACTTGGACCAAAATGGCCGACTTCCTGTGGAATTTTGTGCTTGGCTCCAAGAGACTTTTTTGTAGGCCCTGGGACACCACATTAGTGTACCAAATTTCGTAATCCTCAGTCAAAGCATGGCTTGGGGCTATTAGTTTAAATGGTCCTAGGGGGCGCTATTTCAGAAATTAGGCCACGCCCACATATTTCAGCTGTCTATGTCTCTTTGGGGTCAGACTAGGATCACTCACCAGAAGTTTCGTAATGATATCACGATAAATGAAGAAATGAGAGGCAAACGTATTTCCATGGCGTGATGGCGATTTTCGCCATGCTCCCAAAGCCCTGCCTTTTTTTGAAACCTTCCAGTACTGGAGACCAAGTGACCTCAAGTTGTCTACTGCTATTTGCCAGAGACTCCTGCTGATTGGGTAAAAGGAGTCCAGTAGGGAGCTGTGAAAAAAAGAGTGGCGCGGCGACAGGTCAAAGTTTGAGGCTTAGCCACGCCCACACCTTTCAACTTTTGAAAAATGCGACGGTTGAATTTTTTCCTCTATGTCTTAAGAGCAGATGGCAGAAGTTTGAAGGAGATTGGTGAAAATGGCGACGGAGCATCACTCTCCAAACAACGTGTGCGAAAACCACTAAATTGCGTACTTGGACCAAAATGGCCGACTTCCTGTGCAACTTTGCACTTGGCTCCAAGAGACTTTTTTGTAGGTCCTGAGACTCCACATTAGTGTACCAAATTTCGTACTCCTCAGTCAAAGCATGGCTTGGGGCTGACAGTTTTAATGGTCCTAGGGGGCGCTATTTCAGAAAATAGGCCACGCCCACCGGATGTTCACATCAGATCTTTTGAGGGGCCGGACTAGGATCACTCACAACAAGTTTCGTGACGATATCTTTAGAAATGACGAAATGGAAGGCAAACGTAAGGCCATGGCGGTACGCCTCACTTCGCCGCGCCGCCACAGCCCCACCTTCTGCCGAAAACTCCCATAAAGTGACGCCAAGCAACCTCCACTTGTCTTGAGTTAACAGCTACAAGTTTGTGGTGATTAAGTGAAATGGGGCAATTTGGGACCTTTCACAGTAAAACTTGACCTTTTTGGTCCTGAGGGGGCGGGGCTTGTGTGATGTCATCATCCGACCATTCAATTTACTTTGTGGCTGGATGACGAATGACCACAGAAAGTTTGGTAATTCTATTCCTTTCAGTTATGAAGTTATAGCAATTTAAAATTTTTTGGCGAGTAGTCAAACTTCGAGGCCTGGCCCCGCCCCTTCAACATGTACGAAAAGTCAGAATCTTTGTCTCATTTTGTTCGCCCATCCCTTCTGAGCAATTTTACACAATTTTTGAGACGATCGTGCGAAAAATGATCGAGCAATCCAATCAGAAACGGACCCTAAAAACGGCAAAAACGGCAAAAAATCGCCATTTCAACCCAAAATGGCCGACTTCCTGTTTGATATTGACCATGGTTGCAAGAGACTTTTCTGTGCGGACGGTTGAGTACTACAAGTGTACCAAATTTCATAACTGTACGATAAACTAAGCTTTATGGAGAGGGTTTTTTTTCACTTTGTAGGGGGCGCTGTTCAGCCATTTTCTTTGCGATTTTTTTGGGACCTTTAAAATATCAAATTTTTCACCAGGCCTGACAAGTGTGCAAAATATTGTGAGTTTTGGGGTATGTTAAGGTCCCCAAAAAGCTGTTCAAAGGGGGCACGGAATAACAAAAAATAATAATAATCAGAGCAAAAACAAGAGGCCTTCGCAGCGCTTTCGCTGCTCGGGCCTAATTAAAGCTGCAAGCAGCGTCGTTCGGCCCTCGCAGCTCCGCGCCGCTCCGGTCTGCCGTCGCACCAGTGCACGTCTGACAGAACAGAAACGTCAACCACCCCGACACCAGAAACCGCGAATGGCCTCCTAGTCTGCACCTCACCCTGACTCAGCATCCCCTCTGAGCTCACCATTAAATTGAATATTAAGATTACGGCGTTACGCCAGAATTCGCCATGGCATCAAAGCCCCTCCCTTTCTGGAAAGCTATCAGATCTGAATGGTCATTACAGCATCATGAAGACAGTGCATGACCTTAGGGTCATGTTGACTAAATTAGAGGGGACAAATATGGGCATTTCAGCATAAAAAATAAATTCCTGTAGTCAGGGGGCGGGGCTTAGGTGATGTCAGCTGTCCACATTGTCATTGTTTACAGATATGGTCAATGATCACACAGACAAAGTTCGAAAAAGATCTGATCATGCACATGGGAGTTATTAAGTCAAGTAAAGTAATGGCGAAAGGTCAACGTTTGAGGCTTAGCCACGCCCACACCTTTCAACTTTTGAAAAATCCGACGGTTGAATTTTTTCCCCTATGTCTTAAGAGTGTATTGCAGAAGTTTGAAGGTGATTGGTGAAAAGGGCGACGGAGCATCACTCTCCAAACAATGTGTGCGAAAACCACTAAATCACGTACTTGCACCAAAATGGCCGACTTCCTGTGCGACTTTACGCTTGGCTCCAAGAGACTTTTTTGTAGGTCCTGAGACCCCACATTAGTGTACCAAATTTCGTAATCCTCAGTCAAAGCATGGCTTGGGGCTGAAAGTTTTAATGGCTCTAGGGGGCGCTATTTAAGAATATAGGCCACGCCCACAAACTTCAGCTGTCTATTTCTCTTGGAGCTCAGACTAGGATCACTCACCAGAAGTTTCGTAGCAATATCACGATAACTGAAGAAATGAGACAAACGTATTTCCATGGCGTGATGGCGATTTTCGCCATGGTCCCAAAGCCCCGCCTTTTTTCAAAACCTGCCAGTACTGGAGACCAAGTAACCTCAACTTGTCTACTGCTGTTTGCCACAGAATCCTGGTGATTGGGTAAAAGGAGTCCAGTAGGGAGCTGTGAAAAAAAGAGTAGCGTGGCGACAGGTCAAAGTTTGAGGCTTAGCCACGCCCACACCTTTCAACTTTTGAAAAATCCGACGGTTAAATTTTTTCCCCTATGTCTTAAGGGTATATAGCAGAAGTTTGAAGGAGATTGGTGAAAAGGGCGACGGAGCATCACTCTCCAAACAACGTGTGCGAAAACCACTAAATCGCGTACTTGATCCAAAATGGCCGACTTCCTGTGCGACTTTGAACTTGACTCCAAGAGACTTTTTTGTAGGTCCTGAGACACCACATTAGTGTACCAAATTTCGTAATCCTCAGTCAAAGCATGGCTTGGGGCTAATAGTTTAAATGGTCCTAGGGGGCGCTATTTCAAAACATAGGCCACGCCCACAAAATTCAGCTGTCTATTTCTCTTGGAGCTCAGACTAGGATCACTCACCAGAAGTTTCGTAGCAATATCACGATAACTGAAGAAATGAGAGACAAACGTATTTCCATGGCGTGATGGCGATTTTCGCCATGGTCCCAAAGCCCCGCCTTTTTTCAAAACCTGCCAGTACTGGAGACCAAGTAACCTCAACTTGTCTACTGCTGTTTGCCACAGAATCCTGGTGATTGGGTAAAAGGAGTCCAGTAGGGAGCTGTGAAAAAAAGAGTAGCGTGGCGACAGGTCAAAGTTTGAGGCTTAGCCACGCCCACACCTTTCAACTTTTGAAAAATCCGACGGTTGAATTTTTTCCCCTATGTCTTAAGGGTATATAGCAGAAGTTTGAAGGAGATTGGTGAAAAGGGCGACGGAGCATCACTCTCCAAACAACGTGTGCGAAAACCACTAAATCGCGTACTTGATCCAAAATGGCCGACTTCCTGTGCGACTTTGAACTTGACTCCAAGAGACTTTTTTGTAGGTCCTGAGACACCACATTAGTGTACCAAATTTCGTAATCCTCAGTCAAAGCATGGCTTGGGGCTAATAGTTTTAATGGTCCTAGGGGGCGCTATTTCAGAAAATAGGCCACGCCCACCAGATGTTCACATCAGATCTTTTGGGGGGCCGGACTAGGATCACTCACAAGAAGTTTCGTGACGATATCTTTGGAAATGACGAAATGGGAGGCAAACGTAAGGCCAAGGCGGTACGCCTGAATTCGCCGCGCCACCACAGCCCCGCCCTCTGCCGAAAACTCCCATAAAGTGACGCCAAGCAACCCCCACTTGTCTTGAGTTACCAGCTACAAATTTGTGGTGATTAAGTGAAATGGGGCAATTTGGGACCTTTCACAGTAAAACTTGATCTTTTTGGTCCTGAGGGGGCGGGGCTTGTGTGATGTCATCATCCGACCTTTCAATTTACTTTGTGGGTGGATGACGAATGACCACAGAAAGTTTGGTAACTCTATTCCATTCAGTTATGAAGTTATAGCAATTTAAATATTTTTGGCGAGTAGTCAAACTTCGAGGCCTGGCTCCGCCCCTTCAACATATACGAAAACTCAGAATCCTTATCTCATTTTGTTCGCCCATCCCTTCTGAGCAATTTTACACAATTTTTGAGACGATCGTGCGAAAAATGATCGAGCAATCCAATCAGAAACGGACCCTAAAAACGGCAAAAACGGCAAAAAATCGCCATTTCAACCCAAAATGGCCGACTTCCTGTTTGATATTGACCATGGTTGCAAGAGACTTTTCTGTGCGGACTGTTGAGTACTACAAGTGTACCAAATTTCATAACTGTACGATAAACTAAGCTTTATGGAGAGGGGTTTTTTTCACTTTGTAGGGGGCGCTGTTCAGCCATTTTCTTTGCGATTTTTTTGGGACCTTTAAAATATCAAATTTTTCACCAGGCCTGACAAGTGTGCAAAATATTGTGAGTTTTGGGGTATGTTAAGGTCCCCAAAAAGCTGTTCAAAGGGGGCACGGAATAACAAAAAATAATAATAATCAGAGCAAAAACAAGAGGCCTTCGCAGCGCTTTCGCTGCTCGGGCCTAATAAACGGAGCAGATACAATAGGCCTTCGCAGCGCTTCGCTGCTCGGGCCTAATTAAAGCTGCAAGCAGCGTCGTTCGGCCCTCGCAGCGAAGCTGCTCGCCCTCCGTCCTTACCCCCTCCGCTCCATCCCCAATGCTCTCAAAACCCAGCACCCCGCCGCTCCTTCCTGACCAGCAGCCCGGGACAACAGGGCGCGTCAGCAGAACAGAAACGTCCAACAGAACAGAATTCACCATGGCATCAAAGCCCCTCCCTTTCTGAAAAGCTATCAGATCTGAATGGTCATTACAACATCATGAAGACAGTGCATGACCTTTGTGTCATGTTGACTAAATTAGAGGGGACAAATATGGGCATTTCACCATAAAACAGTAAACTTCCTGTAGTCAGGGGGTGGGGCTTAGGTGATGCCAGCTGTCCACATTGTCACTGTCTTCAGATGTGGTCAGTGATAACACAGACAAAGTTTGAAATTGATCTGATCATGCACATGAGAGTTACTAAGTCAAGTAACGTAATGGCGACTGGTCAAAGTTTGAGGCTTAGCCACGCCCACATCTTTATACTTATTTGAAATCCGACGGTTGAATTTTTTCCTCTATGTCTTAAGAGTATATAGCAGGAGTTTGAAGGTGATCGGTGGAAAGGTCGACGAGACATCATTCTCCTAATAACGTGTGCGAAAACCACTAAATCGCGTACTTGGACCAAAATGGCCGACCTCCTGTGCGACATTGTGCTTGGCTCCAAGAGACTTTTTTGTAGGTCCTGAGACACTACATTAGTGTGCCAAATTTCGTGATCCTCAGTCAAAGCAAGGCTTGGGGCTGACAGTTTTAATGGTCCTAGGGGGTGCTATTTCAGAAAATAGGCCACGCCCACAAACTTCAGCTGTCCAAATCTATTAGGGGTCAGAGTAGGATCACTCATCAGAAATTGTGTGGCGATGTCACAGTGATAGAAGAAATGAGAGACAAACGTATTTCCATGGCGTGATGGCGAATTTCGCCATGCTCCCAAAGCCCCGCCTTTATTCGAAACCTGCCAGTATTATAGACCAATTGACCTCAACTTGTCTGCTGCTATTAGCCAGTGATTGCTGGTGATTGGTTAAAAGGAGGCCAATAGGGAGCTGTGAAAAAAAGAGTGGCGTGGCGACAGGTCAAAGTTTGAGGCTTAGCCACGCCCACACCTTTATACTTATTTAAAATCCGACGGTTGAATTTTTTCATCTATGTCTTAAGAGTGTATGACAGAGGTTTGAAGGTGATTGGTGAAAAGAGTGATGGAGCATCCTTCTCCAAACAACGTGTGCGAAAACCACTAAATCCAGTACTTGGACCAAAATGGCCGACTTCCTGTGTGACTTCGCACTTGGCTCCAAGAGACTTTTTTGTAGGTCCTGAGACACCACATTAGTGTACCAAATTTCGTACTCCTCAGTCAAAGCATGGCTTGGGGCTGACAGTTTTAATTGTCCTAGGGGGCGCTATTTCAGAAAATAGGCCACGCCCACCGGATGTTCACATCAGATTCTTTTGGGGGCCAGACTAGGATCACTCCCAAGAAGTGTCGTGGCGATATCTCTAGAAATGACGAAATGGGAGGCAAACGTAAGGCCACGTCGGTACGCCTGATTTCGCCGTGCCGCCACTGCCCCGCCTTCTGCAGAAAACTCCCATAAAGTGACGCCAAGAAACCCCAACTTGTCTTCAGTTACCAGCTACAAATTTGGGATGATTATTTGAAAGGGCGAATTTTGGAAAATTTCCCAGTAAAACTTGACCTTTTAAGTACTGAGGGGGCGGGGCTTATGTGACATCACCAATCAACCATTCATTTGTCTTCGGGGGGCGATGACGATTGTCCATAGAATGTTACTTTAACTGTAATTCTTTCATTTATGAAATTATAGCAATTTGAATTTTCTTGGCGAGTGCTCGAACTTTGAGGCCTGGCCCCGCCCCTTCAGTATTTACGAAAAGTCAATTTTATTTTCTCATTTGAATCGGCCATCGCTTCTGTTCGATCGCACACAATTTTTGAGACGATCGTGCGAAAAATGACCAAACTGTTCAACCAAATATAGACCCTAGAAATGGCCAAAATGGCTAAAAATCGCCATTTCAGCCTAAAATGGCCGACTTCCTGTGTGATATAGACCATGGTTGCAAGAGACTTTTCTGTGCGGACTGTTGAGTACTACAAGTGTACCAAATTTCATAACTGTACGATAAACTAAGCTTTATGGAGAGGGGTATTTTTCACTTTCTAGGGGGCGCTGTTCAGCCAATTTTTTACGAACTTTCACATCGCCAGTGAAATACGTAAATTTCACGCACTTTCTATATTGGGCCAGAATTTGGTGACTTTTTGGATATGCTAAGACCCCCTAAAGGCCATTCAAAGACGCGGAAGAAAAAAGAATAATAATAATTAAAGCTGCAAGCAGCGTCGTTCGGCCCTCGCAGCTCCGCGCCGCTCCGGTCTGCCGTCGCACCAGTGCACGTCTGACAGAACAGAAACGTCAACCACCCCGACACCAGAAACCGCGAATGGCCTCCTAGTCTGCACCTCACCCTGACTCAGCATCCCCTCTGAGCTCACCATTAAATTGAATATTAAGATTACGGCGTTACGCCAGAATTCGCCATGGCATCAAAGCCCCTCCCTTTCTGGAAAGCTATCAGATCTGAATGGTCATTACAGCATCATGAAGACAGTGCATGACCTTAGGGTCATGTTGACTAAATTAGAGGGGACAAATATGGGCATTTCAGCATAAAAAATAAATTCCTGTAGTCAGGGGGCGGGGCTTAGGTGATGTCAGCTGTCCACATTGTCATTGTTTACAGATATGGTCAATGATCACACAGACAAAGTTCGAAAAAGATCTGATCATGCACATGGGAGTTATTAAGTCAAGTAAAGTAATGGCGAAAGGTCAACGTTTGAGGCTTAGCCACGCCCACACCTTTCAACTTTTGAAAAATCCGACGGTTGAATTTTTTCCCCTATGTCTTAAGAGTGTATTGCAGAAGTTTGAAGGTGATTGGTGAAAAGGGCGACGGAGCATCACTCTCCAAACAATGTGTGCGAAAACCACTAAATCACGTACTTGCACCAAAATGGCCGACTTCCTGTGCGACTTTACGCTTGGCTCCAAGAGACTTTTTTGTAGGTCCTGAGACCCCACATTAGTGTACCAAATTTCGTAATCCTCAGTCAAAGCATGGCTTGGGGCTGAAAGTTTTAATGGCTCTAGGGGGCGCTATTTAAGAATATAGGCCACGCCCACAAACTTCAGCTGTCTATTTCTCTTGGAGCTCAGACTAGGATCACTCACCAGAAGTTTCGTAGCAATATCACGATAACTGAAGAAATGAGACAAACGTATTTCCATGGCGTGATGGCGATTTTCGCCATGGTCCCAAAGCCCCGCCTTTTTTCAAAACCTGCCAGTACTGGAGACCAAGTAACCTCAACTTGTCTACTGCTGTTTGCCACAGAATCCTGGTGATTGGGTAAAAGGAGTCCAGTAGGGAGCTGTGAAAAAAAGAGTAGCGTGGCGACAGGTCAAAGTTTGAGGCTTAGCCACGCCCACACCTTTCAACTTTTGAAAAATCCGACGGTTAAATTTTTTCCCCTATGTCTTAAGGGTATATAGCAGAAGTTTGAAGGAGATTGGTGAAAAGGGCGACGGAGCATCACTCTCCAAACAACGTGTGCGAAAACCACTAAATCGCGTACTTGATCCAAAATGGCCGACTTCCTGTGCGACTTTGAACTTGACTCCAAGAGACTTTTTTGTAGGTCCTGAGACACCACATTAGTGTACCAAATTTCGTAATCCTCAGTCAAAGCATGGCTTGGGGCTAATAGTTTAAATGGTCCTAGGGGGCGCTATTTCAAAACATAGGCCACGCCCACAAAATTCAGCTGTCTATTTCTCTTGGAGCTCAGACTAGGATCACTCACCAGAAGTTTCGTAGCAATATCACGATAACTGAAGAAATGAGAGACAAACGTATTTCCATGGCGTGATGGCGATTTTCGCCATGGTCCCAAAGCCCCGCCTTTTTTCAAAACCTGCCAGTACTGGAGACCAAGTAACCTCAACTTGTCTACTGCTGTTTGCCACAGAATCCTGGTGATTGGGTAAAAGGAGTCCAGTAGGGAGCTGTGAAAAAAAGAGTAGCGTGGCGACAGGTCAAAGTTTGAGGCTTAGCCACGCCCACACCTTTCAACTTTTGAAAAATCCGACGGTTGAATTTTTTCCCCTATGTCTTAAGGGTATATAGCAGAAGTTTGAAGGAGATTGGTGAAAAGGGCGACGGAGCATCACTCTCCAAACAACGTGTGCGAAAACCACTAAATCGCGTACTTGATCCAAAATGGCCGACTTCCTGTGCGACTTTGAACTTGACTCCAAGAGACTTTTTTGTAGGTCCTGAGACACCACATTAGTGTACCAAATTTCGTAATCCTCAGTCAAAGCATGGCTTGGGGCTAATAGTTTTAATGGTCCTAGGGGGCGCTATTTCAGAAAATAGGCCACGCCCACCAGATGTTCACATCAGATCTTTTGGGGGGCCGGACTAGGATCACTCACAAGAAGTTTCGTGACGATATCTTTGGAAATGACGAAATGGGAGGCAAACGTAAGGCCAAGGCGGTACGCCTGAATTCGCCGCGCCACCACAGCCCCGCCCTCTGCCGAAAACTCCCATAAAGTGACGCCAAGCAACCCCCACTTGTCTTGAGTTACCAGCTACAAATTTGTGGTGATTAAGTGAAATGGGGCAATTTGGGACCTTTCACAGTAAAACTTGATCTTTTTGGTCCTGAGGGGGCGGGGCTTGTGTGATGTCATCATCCGACCTTTCAATTTACTTTGTGGGTGGATGACGAATGACCACAGAAAGTTTGGTAACTCTATTCCATTCAGTTATGAAGTTATAGCAATTTAAATATTTTTGGCGAGTAGTCAAACTTCGAGGCCTGGCTCCGCCCCTTCAACATATACGAAAACTCAGAATCCTTATCTCATTTTGTTCGCCCATCCCTTCTGAGCAATTTTACACAATTTTTGAGACGATCGTGCGAAAAATGATCGAGCAATCCAATCAGAAACGGACCCTAAAAACGGCAAAAACGGCAAAAAATCGCCATTTCAACCCAAAATGGCCGACTTCCTGTTTGATATTGACCATGGTTGCAAGAGACTTTTCTGTGCGGACTGTTGAGTACTACAAGTGTACCAAATTTCATAACTGTACGATAAACTAAGCTTTATGGAGAGGGGTTTTTTTCACTTTGTAGGGGGCGCTGTTCAGCCATTTTCTTTGCGATTTTTTTGGGACCTTTAAAATATCAAATTTTTCACCAGGCCTGACAAGTGTGCAAAATATTGTGAGTTTTGGGGTATGTTAAGGTCCCCAAAAAGCTGTTCAAAGGGGGCACGGAATAACAAAAAATAATAATAATTAAAGCTGCAAGCAGCGTCGTTCGGCCCTCGCAGCTCCGCGCCGCTCCGGTCTGGACGGCAGCCCGGGGCACCAGTGCACGTCTGACAGAACAGAAACGTCAACCACCCCGACACCAGAAACCGCGAATGGCCTCCTAGTCTGCACCTCACCCTGACTCAGCATCCCCTCTGAGCTCACCATTAAATTGAATATTAAGATTACGGCGTTACGCCAGAATTCGCCATGGCATCAAAGCCCCTCCCTTTCTGGAAAGCTATCAGATCTGAATGGTCATTACAGCATCATGAAGACAGTGCATGACCTTAGGGTCATGTTGACTAAATTAGAGGGGACAAATATGGGCATTTCAGCATAAAAAATAAATTCCTGTAGTCAGGGGGCGGGGCTTAGGTGATGTCAGCTGTCCACATTGTCATTGTTTACAGATATGGTCAATGATCACACAGACAAAGTTCGAAAAAGATCTGATCATGCACATGGGAGTTATTAAGTCAAGTAAAGTAATGGCGAAAGGTCAACGTTTGAGGCTTAGCCACGCCCACACCTTTCAACTTTTGAAAAATCCGACGGTTGAATTTTTTCCCCTATGTCTTAAGAGTGTATTGCAGAAGTTTGAAGGTGATTGGTGAAAAGGGCGACGGAGCATCACTCTCCAAACAATGTGTGCGAAAACCACTAAATCACGTACTTGCACCAAAATGGCCGACTTCCTGTGCGACTTTACGCTTGGCTCCAAGAGACTTTTTTGTAGGTCCTGAGACCCCACATTAGTGTACCAAATTTCGTAATCCTCAGTCAAAGCATGGCTTGGGGCTGAAAGTTTTAATGGCTCTAGGGGGCGCTATTTAAGAATATAGGCCACGCCCACAAACTTCAGCTGTCTATTTCTCTTGGAGCTCAGACTAGGATCACTCACCAGAAGTTTCGTAGCAATATCACGATAACTGAAGAAATGAGACAAACGTATTTCCATGGCGTGATGGCGATTTTCGCCATGGTCCCAAAGCCCCGCCTTTTTTCAAAACCTGCCAGTACTGGAGACCAAGTAACCTCAACTTGTCTACTGCTGTTTGCCACAGAATCCTGGTGATTGGGTAAAAGGAGTCCAGTAGGGAGCTGTGAAAAAAAGAGTAGCGTGGCGACAGGTCAAAGTTTGAGGCTTAGCCACGCCCACACCTTTCAACTTTTGAAAAATCCGACGGTTAAATTTTTTCCCCTATGTCTTAAGGGTATATAGCAGAAGTTTGAAGGAGATTGGTGAAAAGGGCGACGGAGCATCACTCTCCAAACAACGTGTGCGAAAACCACTAAATCGCGTACTTGATCCAAAATGGCCGACTTCCTGTGCGACTTTGAACTTGACTCCAAGAGACTTTTTTGTAGGTCCTGAGACACCACATTAGTGTACCAAATTTCGTAATCCTCAGTCAAAGCATGGCTTGGGGCTAATAGTTTAAATGGTCCTAGGGGGCGCTATTTCAAAACATAGGCCACGCCCACAAAATTCAGCTGTCTATTTCTCTTGGAGCTCAGACTAGGATCACTCACCAGAAGTTTCGTAGCAATATCACGATAACTGAAGAAATGAGAGACAAACGTATTTCCATGGCGTGATGGCGATTTTCGCCATGGTCCCAAAGCCCCGCCTTTTTTCAAAACCTGCCAGTACTGGAGACCAAGTAACCTCAACTTGTCTACTGCTGTTTGCCACAGAATCCTGGTGATTGGGTAAAAGGAGTCCAGTAGGGAGCTGTGAAAAAAAGAGTAGCGTGGCGACAGGTCAAAGTTTGAGGCTTAGCCACGCCCACACCTTTCAACTTTTGAAAAATCCGACGGTTGAATTTTTTCCCCTATGTCTTAAGGGTATATAGCAGAAGTTTGAAGGAGATTGGTGAAAAGGGCGACGGAGCATCACTCTCCAAACAACGTGTGCGAAAACCACTAAATCGCGTACTTGATCCAAAATGGCCGACTTCCTGTGCGACTTTGAACTTGACTCCAAGAGACTTTTTTGTAGGTCCTGAGACACCACATTAGTGTACCAAATTTCGTAATCCTCAGTCAAAGCATGGCTTGGGGCTAATAGTTTTAATGGTCCTAGGGGGCGCTATTTCAGAAAATAGGCCACGCCCACCAGATGTTCACATCAGATCTTTTGGGGGGCCGGACTAGGATCACTCACAAGAAGTTTCGTGACGATATCTTTGGAAATGACGAAATGGGAGGCAAACGTAAGGCCAAGGCGGTACGCCTGAATTCGCCGCGCCACCACAGCCCCGCCCTCTGCCGAAAACTCCCATAAAGTGACGCCAAGCAACCCCCACTTGTCTTGAGTTACCAGCTACAAATTTGTGGTGATTAAGTGAAATGGGGCAATTTGGGACCTTTCACAGTAAAACTTGATCTTTTTGGTCCTGAGGGGGCGGGGCTTGTGTGATGTCATCATCCGACCTTTCAATTTACTTTGTGGGTGGATGACGAATGACCACAGAAAGTTTGGTAACTCTATTCCATTCAGTTATGAAGTTATAGCAATTTAAATATTTTTGGCGAGTAGTCAAACTTCGAGGCCTGGCTCCGCCCCTTCAACATATACGAAAACTCAGAATCCTTATCTCATTTTGTTCGCCCATCCCTTCTGAGCAATTTTACACAATTTTTGAGACGATCGTGCGAAAAATGATCGAGCAATCCAATCAGAAACGGACCCTAAAAACGGCAAAAACGGCAAAAAATCGCCATTTCAACCCAAAATGGCCGACTTCCTGTTTGATATTGACCATGGTTGCAAGAGACTTTTCTGTGCGGACTGTTGAGTACTACAAGTGTACCAAATTTCATAACTGTACGATAAACTAAGCTTTATGGAGAGGGGTTTTTTTCACTTTGTAGGGGGCGCTGTTCAGCCATTTTCTTTGCGATTTTTTTGGGACCTTTAAAATATCAAATTTTTCACCAGGCCTGACAAGTGTGCAAAATATTGTGAGTTTTGGGGTATGTTAAGGTCCCCAAAAAGCTGTTCAAAGGGGGCACGGAATAACAAAAAATAATAATAATCAGAGCAAAAACAAGAGGCCTTCGCAGCGCTTTCGCTGCTCGGGCCTAATTAAAGCTGCAAGCAGCGTCGTTCGGCCCTCGCAGCGAAGCTGCTCGCCCTCCTTCAGCACCCCCTCCGCTCCATCCCCGACGCTCTCCAAACCTGGCTCCGCGCTTCTCCATCCTGGCCGGCAGCCGAGGGCATCAGGGCATGCCTGTCGGAACAGAAAGTCAGCCACCCCAACACCGGAAACCGTGAAAGGCCTCCTCGTCCACACCTCACCCTGACTCAGCATCCCTTCTGAGCCCACCATTACATGTCTCACCCCTAGGAGATACTCTATCTTTACCACACTGGTGATGTGATGTTCAGTCTCGGGCAAATCGGAGGCTGTTTGTGGAAGTTACAGTCAAACGTAAGGTCACAGCGTCACGCCAGAAATCGCCATGGCATCAAAGCCCCTCACTTTCTGAAAAGCTATCAGATCTGAATGGTCATTACAACATCATGAAGACAGTGCATGACCTTAGTGTCATCTTGACTAAATTAGAGGGGACAAATATGGGCAGTTCACCATAAAACAATAGACTTCCTTTAGTCAGGGGGCGGGGCTTAGGTGATGTCAGCTGTCCACATTGTCACTGTCTTCAGATGTGGTCAGTGATCACACAGACAAAGTATGAAATTGATCTGATCATGCACATGGGAGTTATTAAGTCAAATAAAGTAATGGCGACTGGTCAAAGTTTGAGGCTTAGCCACGCCCATACCTTTATACTTATTTAAAATCCGACGGTTGAATTTTTTCCTCTATGTCTTAAGAGTATATAGCAGGAGTTTGAAGGTGATCGGTGGAAAGGGCGAGGAGATATCATTCTCCTTATAACGTGTGCGAAAACCACTAAATTGAGTAATTGCACCAAAATGGCCGACCTCCTGTGCGACATTGCGCTTGGCTCCAAGAGACTTTTTTGTAGGTCCTGAGACACTACATTAGTGTGCCAAATTTTGTGATCCTCAGTCAAAGCATGGCTTGGGGCTGACTGTTTTAATAGTCCTAGGGGGCACTGTTTTGGAAAATAGGCCACGCCCACAAACTTCAGCTGTCCAATTATATTAGGGGTCAGAGTAGGATCACTCATCAGAAATTGTGTGGCAATGTCACAATGATTGAAGAAATGAGAGACAAACGTATTTCCATGGCGTGATGGCGAATTTCGCCATGCTCCCAAAGCCCCGCCTTTATTCGAAACCTGCCAGTACTATAGACCTAGTGACCTCAACTTGTCTGCTGCTATTTGCCACTGTTTGGTGGTGATTGGATAAAAGGAGTCCAATAGGGAGCTGTGAAAAAAAGAGTGGCGTGGCGACAAGTCAGAGTTTGAGGCTTAGCCACGCCCACACCTTTATACTTATTTAAAATCCGACGGTTGAATTTTTTCATCTATGTCTTAAGAGTATATAGCAGAAGTGTGAAGGCGATTGGTGAAAAGGGCGACGGAGCATCACTCTCCAAACAACGTGTGCGAAAACCACTAAATCACGCACTTGGACCAAAATGGCCGACTTCCTGTGCGACTTTGCACTTGGCTCCAAGAGACTTTTTTGTAGGTCCTGAGACACCACATTAGTGTACCACATTTCGTAATCCTCAGTCAAAGCATGGCTTGGGGCTGTCAGTTTTAATGGTCCTAGGGGGCGCTATTTCAGCAAATAGACCACGCCCACCAGAATGTCACATCAGATTTTTTGGGGGGCCGGACTAGGATCACTCACAAGAAGTTTCGTGGCGATATCTCTAGAAATGACGAAATGGGAGGCAAACGTAAGGCCTAAGTGGTACGCCTGAGTTCGCCGCGCCGCCACAGCCCCGCCTTCTGCATAAAACTCCCATAAAGTGACGCCAAGCAACCCCAACTTGTCTTCAGTTACCTGATACAAATTTGGGATGATTATTTGAAAGGGCAAATTTTGGAAAATTTCCCAGTAAAACTTGACCTTTTAAGACCTGAAGGGGCGGGGCTTATGTGACATCATCAATTGACCATTCATTTGTCTTCGGGGGGCGATGATGATTGTCCATAGAAAGTTACTTTAACTGTAATTCTTTCATTTATGAAATTATAGCAATTTGAATTTTTTTGGCGAGTGCTCGAACTTTGAGGCCTGGTCCCGCCCCTTCAGTATTTACGAAAAGTCAATTTTATTGTCTCATTTTAATCGTCCGTCGCTTCTGTTCGATCGCACACTATTTTTGAGACGATCATGCGAAAAATGACCAAACTGTTCAACCAAATATAGACCCAAGAAATGGCCGAAACAGGGTCAAAATGGCCACTTTAGTCCAAAATGGCCGACTTCCTGTTTGATATTGACCATGGATGCAAGAGGCTTTTCTGTGCGTATTGTTGAGTTCTACAAGTGTACCAAATTTCATAACTGTACGATAAACTAAGCTTTATGGAGAGGGGTATTTTTCACTTTCTAGGGGGCGCTGTTCAGCCATTCTTTTATGAACTTTCACATTGCCAGTGAAATACGTAAATTTCACGCACTTTCAATATTGGGCCAGAATTTGGTGACTTTTTGGATATGCTAAGACCCCCTAAAGGCCAGTCAAAGACGCGGAAGAAAAAAGAAAGAAAGAAAGCGTAATAATAAACGGAGCAGATACAATAGGCCTTCGCAGCTTCACTGCTCGGGCCTAATTAAAGCTGCAAGCAGCGTCGTTCGGCCCTCGCAGCTCCGCGCCGCTCCGGTCTGCCGTCGCACCAGTGCACGTCTGACAGAACAGAAACGTCAACCACCCCGACACCAGAAACCGCGAATGGCCTCCTAGTCTGCACCTCACCCTGACTCAGCATCCCCTCTGAGCTCACCATTAAATTGAATATTAAGATTACGGCGTTACGCCAGAATTCGCCATGGCATCAAAGCCCCTCCCTTTCTGGAAAGCTATCAGATCTGAATGGTCATTACAGCATCATGAAGACAGTGCATGACCTTAGGGTCATGTTGACTAAATTAGAGGGGACAAATATGGGCATTTCAGCATAAAAAATAAATTCCTGTAGTCAGGGGGCGGGGCTTAGGTGATGTCAGCTGTCCACATTGTCATTGTTTACAGATATGGTCAATGATCACACAGACAAAGTTCGAAAAAGATCTGATCATGCACATGGGAGTTATTAAGTCAAGTAAAGTAATGGCGAAAGGTCAACGTTTGAGGCTTAGCCACGCCCACACCTTTCAACTTTTGAAAAATCCGACGGTTGAATTTTTTCCCCTATGTCTTAAGAGTGTATTGCAGAAGTTTGAAGGTGATTGGTGAAAAGGGCGACGGAGCATCACTCTCCAAACAATGTGTGCGAAAACCACTAAATCACGTACTTGCACCAAAATGGCCGACTTCCTGTGCGACTTTACGCTTGGCTCCAAGAGACTTTTTTGTAGGTCCTGAGACCCCACATTAGTGTACCAAATTTCGTAATCCTCAGTCAAAGCATGGCTTGGGGCTGAAAGTTTTAATGGCTCTAGGGGGCGCTATTTAAGAATATAGGCCACGCCCACAAACTTCAGCTGTCTATTTCTCTTGGAGCTCAGACTAGGATCACTCACCAGAAGTTTCGTAGCAATATCACGATAACTGAAGAAATGAGACAAACGTATTTCCATGGCGTGATGGCGATTTTCGCCATGGTCCCAAAGCCCCGCCTTTTTTCAAAACCTGCCAGTACTGGAGACCAAGTAACCTCAACTTGTCTACTGCTGTTTGCCACAGAATCCTGGTGATTGGGTAAAAGGAGTCCAGTAGGGAGCTGTGAAAAAAAGAGTAGCGTGGCGACAGGTCAAAGTTTGAGGCTTAGCCACGCCCACACCTTTCAACTTTTGAAAAATCCGACGGTTAAATTTTTTCCCCTATGTCTTAAGGGTATATAGCAGAAGTTTGAAGGAGATTGGTGAAAAGGGCGACGGAGCATCACTCTCCAAACAACGTGTGCGAAAACCACTAAATCGCGTACTTGATCCAAAATGGCCGACTTCCTGTGCGACTTTGAACTTGACTCCAAGAGACTTTTTTGTAGGTCCTGAGACACCACATTAGTGTACCAAATTTCGTAATCCTCAGTCAAAGCATGGCTTGGGGCTAATAGTTTAAATGGTCCTAGGGGGCGCTATTTCAAAACATAGGCCACGCCCACAAAATTCAGCTGTCTATTTCTCTTGGAGCTCAGACTAGGATCACTCACCAGAAGTTTCGTAGCAATATCACGATAACTGAAGAAATGAGAGACAAACGTATTTCCATGGCGTGATGGCGATTTTCGCCATGGTCCCAAAGCCCCGCCTTTTTTCAAAACCTGCCAGTACTGGAGACCAAGTAACCTCAACTTGTCTACTGCTGTTTGCCACAGAATCCTGGTGATTGGGTAAAAGGAGTCCAGTAGGGAGCTGTGAAAAAAAGAGTAGCGTGGCGACAGGTCAAAGTTTGAGGCTTAGCCACGCCCACACCTTTCAACTTTTGAAAAATCCGACGGTTGAATTTTTTCCCCTATGTCTTAAGGGTATATAGCAGAAGTTTGAAGGAGATTGGTGAAAAGGGCGACGGAGCATCACTCTCCAAACAACGTGTGCGAAAACCACTAAATCGCGTACTTGATCCAAAATGGCCGACTTCCTGTGCGACTTTGAACTTGACTCCAAGAGACTTTTTTGTAGGTCCTGAGACACCACATTAGTGTACCAAATTTCGTAATCCTCAGTCAAAGCATGGCTTGGGGCTAATAGTTTTAATGGTCCTAGGGGGCGCTATTTCAGAAAATAGGCCACGCCCACCAGATGTTCACATCAGATCTTTTGGGGGGCCGGACTAGGATCACTCACAAGAAGTTTCGTGACGATATCTTTGGAAATGACGAAATGGGAGGCAAACGTAAGGCCAAGGCGGTACGCCTGAATTCGCCGCGCCACCACAGCCCCGCCCTCTGCCGAAAACTCCCATAAAGTGACGCCAAGCAACCCCCACTTGTCTTGAGTTACCAGCTACAAATTTGTGGTGATTAAGTGAAATGGGGCAATTTGGGACCTTTCACAGTAAAACTTGATCTTTTTGGTCCTGAGGGGGCGGGGCTTGTGTGATGTCATCATCCGACCTTTCAATTTACTTTGTGGGTGGATGACGAATGACCACAGAAAGTTTGGTAACTCTATTCCATTCAGTTATGAAGTTATAGCAATTTAAATATTTTTGGCGAGTAGTCAAACTTCGAGGCCTGGCTCCGCCCCTTCAACATATACGAAAACTCAGAATCCTTATCTCATTTTGTTCGCCCATCCCTTCTGAGCAATTTTACACAATTTTTGAGACGATCGTGCGAAAAATGATCGAGCAATCCAATCAGAAACGGACCCTAAAAACGGCAAAAACGGCAAAAAATCGCCATTTCAACCCAAAATGGCCGACTTCCTGTTTGATATTGACCATGGTTGCAAGAGACTTTTCTGTGCGGACTGTTGAGTACTACAAGTGTACCAAATTTCATAACTGTACGATAAACTAAGCTTTATGGAGAGGGTTTTTTTTCACTTTGTAGGGGGCGCTGTTCAGCCATTTTCTTTGCGATTTTTTTGGGACCTTTAAAATATCAAATTTTTCACCAGGCCTGACAAGTGTGCAAAATATTGTGAGTTTTGGGGTATGTTAAGGTCCCCAAAAAGCTGTTCAAAGGGGGCACGGAATAACAAAAAATAATAATAATCAGAGCAAAAACAAGAGGCCTTCGCAGCGCTTTCGCTGCTCGGGCCTAATAATAATCAGAGCAAAAACAAGAGGCCTTCGCAGCGCTTTCGCTGCTCGGGCCTAATAAACGGAGCAGATACAATAGGCCTTCGCAGCTTCACTGCTCGGGCCTAATTAAAGCTGCAAGCAGCGTCGTTCGGCCCTCGCAGCTCCGCGCCGCTCCGGCCTGCCCAGCAGCCCGGGGCACCAGGGCACGTCTGGCAGAAGAGAAACGTCAACCACCCCGACACTAGAAACCGCTAATGGCCTCCTAGTCCGCACCTCACCCTGACTCAGCATCCCCTCTGAGCTCACCATTAAATTGAATTGTAAGGTTACGGCGTTACGCCAGAATTTGCCATGGCATCAAAGCCCCTCCCTTTCTGGAAAGCTATCAGATCTGAATGGTCAATACAGCATCATGACCTTGGTGTCATGTTGACTAAATTAGAGGGGACAAATATGGGCATTTCAGCATAGAAAATAGACTTCCTGTAGTCAGGGGGCGGGGCTTAGGTGATGTCAGCTGTCCACATTGTCATTTTTTACAGATATGGTCAATGATCACACAGACAAAGTTTGAAAAAGATCTGATCATGCACATGGGAGTTATTTAGTCAAGTAAAGTAATGGCGAAAGGTCAAAGTTTGAGGCTTAGCCACGCCCACACCTTTCAACTTTTGAAAAATCCGACGGTTGAATTTTTTCCCCTATGCCTTAAGAGTATATAGCAGAAGTTTGAAGGCGATTGGTGAAAAGGGCGACGGAGCATCACTCTCCAAACAACGTGTGCGAAAACCACTAAATCGCGTACTTGGACCAAAATGGCCGACTTCCTGTGCAATTTTGTGCTTGGCTCCAAGAGACTTTTTTGTAGGTCCTGGGACACCACATTAGTGTACCAAATTTCGTAATCCTCAGTGAAAGCATGGCTTGGGGCTATTAGTTTAAATGGTCCTAGGGGGCGCTATTTCAGAAATTAGGCCACGCCCACATATTTCAGCTGTCTATGTCTCTTTGGGGTCAGACTAGGATAACTCACCAGAAGTTTCGTAACGATATCACGATAAATGAAGAAATGAGAGGCAAACGTATTTCCATGGCGTGATGGCGATTTTCGCCATGCTCCCAAAGCCCTGCCTTTTTTTGAAACCTTCCAGTACTGGAGACCAAGTGACGTCAAGTTGTCTACTGCTATTTGCCAGAGACTCCTGCTGATTGGGTAAAAGGAGTCCAGTAGGGAGCTGTGAAAAAAAGAGTGGCGCGGCGACAGGTCAAAGTTTGAGGCTTAGCCACGCCCACACCTTTCAACTTTTGAAAAATCCGACGGTTGAATTTTTTTCTCTATGTCTTAAGAGCAGATGGCAGAAGTTTGAAGGAGATTGGTGAAAAGGGCGACGGAGCATCACTCTCCAAACAACGTGTGCGAAAACCACTAAATCGCGTACTTGGACCAAAATGGCCGACTTCCTGTGCAATTTTGTGCTTGGCTCCAAGATACTTTTTTGTAGGTCCTGGGACACCACATTAGTGTTCCAAATTTCGTAATCCTCAGTGAAAGCATGGCTTGGGGCTAATAGTTTAAATGGTCCTAGGGGGCACTATTTCAGAAATTAGGCCACGCCCACATATTTCAGCTGTCTATGTCTCTTTGGGGTCAGACTAGGATCACTCACCAGAAGTTTCGTAACAATATCACGATAAATGAAGAAATGAGAGGCAAACGTATTTCCATGGCGTGATGGCGATTTTCGCCATGCTCCCAAAGCCCCGCCTTTTTTTGAAACCTTCCAGTACTGGATACCAAGTGACCTCAACTTGTCTACTGCTATTTGCCAGAGACTCCTGCTGATTGGGTAAAAGGAGTCCAGTAGGGAGCTGTGAAAAAAAGAGTGGCGCGGCGACAGGTCAAAGTTTGAGGCTTAGCCACGCCCACACCTTTCAACTTTTGAAAAATCCGACGGTTGAATTTTTTCCCCTATGCCTTAAGAGTATATAGCAGAAGTTTGAAGGCGATTGGTGAAAATGGCGACGGAGCATCACTCTCCAAACAACGTGTGCGAAAACCACTAAATCGCGTACTTGGACCAAAATGGCCGACTTCCTGTGCGACTTTGCGCTTGGCTCCAAGAGACTTTTTTGTAGGTCCTGAGACAACACATTAGTGTACCAAATTTCGTAATCCTCAGTCAAAGCATAGCTTGGGGCTATTAGTTTAAATGGTCCTAGGGGGCGCTATTTAAGAAAATAGGCCACGCCCACTAAATTCAGATATCTATGTCGCTTGGGGGTTAGACTAGGATCACGCACCAGAAGTTTCGTAGCAATATCACGATAACTGAAGAAATGAGAGGCAAACATACTTCCACGGCGTGATGGCGATTTTCGCCATGCTCCTGAAGCCCCGCCTTTTTTTGAAACCTGCCAGTACTGGATACCAAGTGACCTCAAGTTGTCTACTGCTGTTTGCCAGAGATTCCTGCTGATTGGGTAAAAGGAGTCCAGTAGGGAGCTGTGAAAAAATGAGTGGCGTGGCGACAGGTCAAAGTTTGAGGCTTAGCCACGCCCACACCGTTAAACTTTTGAAAAATCCGACGGTTGAATTTTTTCCTCTTTGTCTTAAGAGTATATAGCAGACGTTTCAAGGAGATTGGTGAAAAGGGCGACGGAGCATCACTCTCCAAACAAGGTGTGCGAAAACCAGTAAATCGCGTACTTGGACCAAAATGGCCGACTTCCTGTGCGACTTTGCACTTGGGTCCAAGAGACTTTTTTGTAGGTCCTGAGACACCACATTAGTGTACCAAATTTCGTAATCTTCAGTCAAAGCATGGCTTGGGGCTGACAGTTTTAATGGTCCTAGGGGGCGCTATTTCAGAAAATAGGCCACGCCCACCGGATGTTCACATCAGATCTTTTGGGGGGCCAGACTAGGATCACTCACAAGAAGTTTCGTGATGATATCTTTAGAAATGACGAAATGGGAGGCAAACGTAAGGCCACGGCGGTACGCCTGACTTCGCCGCGCCGCCACAGCCCCGCCCTCTGCCGAAAACTCACATAATGTGACACCAAGCAACCCCCACTTGTCTTGAGTTACCAGCTACAAATTTGTGGTGATTTAGTGAAATGGGGCAATTTGGGACCTTTCACAGTAAAACTTAACCTTTTTGGTCCTGAGGGGGCGGGGCTTGTGTGATGTCATCATGCGACCATTCAATTTACTTTGTGAGGTGATGACGAATGACCACAGAAAGTTTGGTAACTCTATTCCATTCAGTTATGAAGTTATAGCAATTTAAAAATTTTTGGCGAGTAGTCAAACTTCGAGGCCTGGCCCCGCCCCTTCAGTATTTACGAAAAGTCAATTTTATTGTCTCATTTTGTTCGCCCATCTCTTCTGAGCAATTTTACAGAATTTTTGAGATGATCGTGCAAAAAATTATCGAGCAATCCAATCAGAAACGGACCCTAAAAACGGCCAAAACGGCAAAAAATCGCCATTTCAACCCAAAATGGCCGACTTCCTGTTTGATATTGACCATGCTTGCAAGAGACTTTTCTGTGCGGACTATTGAGTACTATAAGTGTACCAAATTTCATAACGGTACGATAAACTAAGCTTTATGGAGAGGGTTTTTTTTTCATTTTCTAGGGGGCGCTGTTCAGCCAATTTCTTTGCGATTTTTTTGGGACCTTTAAAATATCAAATTTTTCACCAGGCCTGACAAGTATGCAAAATATTGTGAGTTTTGGGGTATGTTAAGGTCCCCAAAAAGCCATTCAAAGCGGCACCGGAATAATAAATAAAAATTAAAGCTGCAAGCAGCGTCGTTCGGCCCTCGCAGCTCCGCGCCGCTCCGGTCTGGACGGCAGCCCGGGGCACCAGTGCACGTCTGACAGAACAGAAACGTCAACCACCCCGACACCAGAAACCGCGAATGGCCTCCTAGTCTGCACCTCACCCTGACTCAGCATCCCCTCTGAGCTCACCATTAAATTGAATATTAAGATTACGGCGTTACGCCAGAATTCGCCATGGCATCAAAGCCCCTCCCTTTCTGGAAAGCTATCAGATCTGAATGGTCATTACAGCATCATGAAGACAGTGCATGACCTTAGGGTCATGTTGACTAAATTAGAGGGGACAAATATGGGCATTTCAGCATAAAAAATAAATTCCTGTAGTCAGGGGGCGGGGCTTAGGTGATGTCAGCTGTCCACATTGTCATTGTTTACAGATATGGTCAATGATCACACAGACAAAGTTCGAAAAAGATCTGATCATGCACATGGGAGTTATTAAGTCAAGTAAAGTAATGGCGAAAGGTCAACGTTTGAGGCTTAGCCACGCCCACACCTTTCAACTTTTGAAAAATCCGACGGTTGAATTTTTTCCCCTATGTCTTAAGAGTGTATTGCAGAAGTTTGAAGGTGATTGGTGAAAAGGGCGACGGAGCATCACTCTCCAAACAATGTGTGCGAAAACCACTAAATCACGTACTTGCACCAAAATGGCCGACTTCCTGTGCGACTTTACGCTTGGCTCCAAGAGACTTTTTTGTAGGTCCTGAGACCCCACATTAGTGTACCAAATTTCGTAATCCTCAGTCAAAGCATGGCTTGGGGCTGAAAGTTTTAATGGCTCTAGGGGGCGCTATTTAAGAATATAGGCCACGCCCACAAACTTCAGCTGTCTATTTCTCTTGGAGCTCAGACTAGGATCACTCACCAGAAGTTTCGTAGCAATATCACGATAACTGAAGAAATGAGACAAACGTATTTCCATGGCGTGATGGCGATTTTCGCCATGGTCCCAAAGCCCCGCCTTTTTTCAAAACCTGCCAGTACTGGAGACCAAGTAACCTCAACTTGTCTACTGCTGTTTGCCACAGAATCCTGGTGATTGGGTAAAAGGAGTCCAGTAGGGAGCTGTGAAAAAAAGAGTAGCGTGGCGACAGGTCAAAGTTTGAGGCTTAGCCACGCCCACACCTTTCAACTTTTGAAAAATCCGACGGTTGAATTTTTTCCCCTATGTCTTAAGGGTATATAGCAGAAGTTTGAAGGAGATTGGTGAAAAGGGCGACGGAGCATCACTCTCCAAACAACGTGTGCGAAAACCACTAAATCGCGTACTTGATCCAAAATGGCCGACTTCCTGTGCGACTTTGAACTTGACTCCAAGAGACTTTTTTGTAGGTCCTGAGACACCACATTAGTGTACCAAATTTCGTAATCCTCAGTCAAAGCATGGCTTGGGGCTAATAGTTTTAATGGTCCTAGGGGGCGCTATTTCAGAAAATAGGCCACGCCCACCAGATGTTCACATCAGATCTTTTGGGGGGCCGGACTAGGATCACTCACAAGAAGTTTCGTGACGATATCTTTGGAAATGACGAAATGGGAGGCAAACGTAAGGCCAAGGCGGTACGCCTGAATTCGCCGCGCCACCACAGCCCCGCCCTCTGCCGAAAACTCCCATACAGTGACGCCAAGCAACCCCCACTTGTCTTGAGTTACCAGCTACAAATTTGTGGTGATTAAGTGAAATGGGGCAATTTGGGACCTTTCACAGTAAAACTTGATCTTTTTGGTCCTGAGGGGGCGGGGCTTGTGTGATGTCATCATCCGACCTTTCAATTTACTTTGTGGGTGGATGACGAATGACCACAGAAAGTTTGGTAACTCTATTCCATTCAGTTATGAAGTTATAGCAATTTAAATATTTTTGGCGAGTAGTCAAACTTCGAGGCCTGGCTCCGCCCCTTCAACATATACGAAAACTCAGAATCCTTATCTCATTTTGTTCGCCCATCCCTTCTGAGCAATTTTACACAATTTTTGAGACGATCGTGCGAAAAATGATCGAGCAATCCAATCAGAAACGGACCCTAAAAACGGCAAAAACGGCAAAAAATCGCCATTTCAACCCAAAATGGCCGACTTCCTGTTTGATATTGACCATGGTTGCAAGAGACTTTTCTGTGCGGACTGTTGAGTACTACAAGTGTACCAAATTTCATAACTGTACGATAAACTAAGCTTTATGGAGAGGGGTTTTTTTCACTTTGTAGGGGGCGCTGTTCAGCCATTTTCTTTGCGATTTTTTTGGGACCTTTAAAATATCAAATTTTTCACCAGGCCTGACAAGTGTGCAAAATATTGTGAGTTTTGGGGTATGTTAAGGTCCCCAAAAAGCTGTTCAAAGGGGGCACGGAATAACAAAAAATAATAATAATTAAAGCTGCAAGCAGCGTCGTTCGGCCCTCGCAGCTCCGCGCCGCTCCGGCCTGGCCGGCAGCCCGGGGCACCAGGGCATGTGTGGCAGAACAGAAACGTCAATCATCCCGTCACCGGAAACAGCAAATGGCCTCCTAGTCCGCACCTCACCCTGACTAAGCATCCCCTCTGAGCTCACCATTAAATTGAATTGTAAGGTTACGGCGTTACGCCAGAATTCGCCATGGCATCAAAGCCCCTCCCTTTCTGGAAAGCTATCAGATTTGAATGGCCATTACAGCATCATGAAGACAGTGCATGACCTAGGTGTCATGTTGACTAAATTAGAGGGGACAAATATGGGCATTTCAGCATAAAATAATAACTTCCTTTAGTCAGGGGGCGGGGCTTAGATGATGTCAGCTGTCCACATTGTCATTGTTTACAGATATGGTCAATGATCACACAGACAAAGTTCGAAAAAGATCTGATCATGCACATGGGAGTTATTAAGTCAAGTAATGGCGAAAGGTCAAAGTTTGAGGCTTAGCCACGCCCACACCTTTCAACTTTACAAAAATCCGACGGTTGACTTTTTTCCCCTATGCCTTAAGAGTATATAGCAGAAGTTTGAAGGCGATTGGTGAAAAGGGCGAAGGAGCATCACTCTTCAAACAACGTGTGCGAAAACCACTAAATCGCGTACTTGGACCAAAATGGCCGACTTCCTGTGCAATTTTGTGCTTGGCTCCAGAGACTTTTTTGTAGGTCCTGGGACACCACATTAGTGTACCAAATTTCGTAATCCTCAATGAAAGCATGGCTTGGGGCTAATAGTTTAAATGGTCCTAGGGGGCGCTATTTCAGAAATTAGGCCACGCCCACATATTTCAGCTGTCTATGTCTCTTTGGGGTCAGACTAGGATCACTCACCAGAAGTTTCGTAACAATATCACGATAAATGAAGAAATGAGAGGCAAACGTATTTCCATGGCGTGCTGGCGATTTTCGCCATGCTCCCAAAGCCCCGCCTTTTTTTGAAACCTTCCAGTACTGGAGACCAAGTGACCTCAAGTTGTCTACTGCTATTTGCCAGAGACTCCTGCTGATTGGGTAAAAGGAGTCCAGTAGGGAGCTGTGAAAAAAAGAGTGGCGCGGCGACAGGTCAAAGTTTGAGGCTTAGCCACGCCCACACCTTTCAACTTTTGAAAAATCCGACGGTTGAATTTTTTCCCCTATGCCTTAAGAGTATATAGCAGAAGTTTGAAGGCGATTGGTGAAAAGGGCGACGGAGCATCACTCTCCAAACAACGTGTGCGAAAACCACTAAATCGCGTACTTGGACCAAAATGGCCGACTTCCTGTGCAATTTTGTGATTGGCTCCAAGAGACTTTTTTGTAGGTCCTGGGACACCACATTAGTGTACCAAATTTCGTAATCCTCAGTCAAAGCATGGCTTGGGGCTATTAGTTTAAATGGTCCTAGGGGGCGCTATTTCAGAAATTAGGCCACGCCCACATATTTCAGCTGTCTATGTCTCTTTGTGGTCAGACTAGGATCACTCACCAGAAGTTTCGTAACGATATCACGATAAATGAAGAAATGAGAGGCAAACGTATTTCCATGGCGTGATGGCGATTTTCGCCATGCTCCCAAAGCCCTGCCTTTTTTTGAAACCTTCCAGTACTGGATACCAAGTGACCTCAAGTTGTCTACTGCTATTTGCCAGAGACTCCTGCTGATTGGGTAAAAGGAGTCCAGTAGGGAGCTGTGAAAAAAAGAGTGGTGCGGCGACAGGTCAAAGTTTGAGGCTTAGCCACGCCCACACCTTTCAACTTTTGAAAAATCCGACGGTTGAATTTTTTCCTCTATGTCTTAAGACTATATAGCAGAAGTTTGAAAGTGATTGGTGAAAAGGGCGACGGAGTATCACTCTCCAAACAACGTGTGTGAAAACCACTAAATCGCGCACTTGGACCAAAATGGCCGACTTCCTGTGCGACTTTGCACTTGGCTTCAAGAGACTTTTTTGTAGGTCCTGAGACACCACATTAGTGTACCAAATTTCGTAATCCTCAGTCAAAGCATGGCTTGGGGCTGACAGTTTTAATGGTCCTAGGGGGCGCTATTTCAGAAAATAGGCCACGCCCACCAGATGTTCACATCAGATCTTTTGGGGGGCCGGACTAGGATCACTCACAAGAAGTTTCGTGACGATATCTTTGGAAATGACGAAATGGGAGGCAAACGTAAGGCCAAGGCGGTACGCCTGAATTCGCCGCGCCGCCACAGCCCCGCCCTCTGCCGAAAACTCCCATAAAGTGACGCCAAGCAACCCCCACTTGTCTTGAGTTACCAGCTACAAATTTGTGGTGATTAAGTGAAATGGGGCAATTTGGGACCTTTCACAGTAAAACTTGATCTTTTTGGTCCTGAGGGGGCGGGGCTTGTGTGATGTCATCATCCGACCTTTCAGTTTACTTTGTGGGTGGATGACGAATGACCACAGAAAGTTTGGTAACTCTATTCCATTCAGTTATGAAGTTATAGCAATTTAAATATTTTTGGCGAGTAGTCAAACTTCGAGGCCTGGCTCCGCCCCTTCAACATATACGAAAACTCAGAATCCTTATCTCATTTTGTTCGCCCATCCCTTCTGAGCAATTTTACACAATTTTTGAGACGATCGTGCGAAAAATGATCGAGCAATCCAATCAGAAACGGACCCTAAAAACGGCAAAAACGGCAAAAAATCGCCATTTCAACCCAAAATGGCCGACTTCCTGTTTGATATTGACCATGGTTGCAAGAGACTTTTCTGTGCGGACTGTTGAGTACTACAAGTGTACCAAATTTCATAACTGTACGATAAACTAAGCTTTATGGAGAGGGTTTTTTTTCACTTTGTAGGGGGCGCTGTTCAGCCATTTTCTTTGCGATTTTTTTGGGACCTTTAAAATATCAAATTTTTCACCAGGCCTGACAAGTGTGCAAAATATTGTGAGTTTTGGGGTATGTTAAGGTCCCCAAAAAGCTGTTCAAAGGGGGCACGGAATAACAAAAAATAATAATAATCAGAGCAAAAACAAGAGGCCTTCGCAGCGCTTTCGCTGCTCGGGCCTAATTAAAGCTGCAAGCAGCGTCGTTCGGCCCTCGCAGCTCCGCGCCGCTCCGGCCTGGCCGGCAGCCCGGGGCACCAGGGCATGTCTGGCAGAACAGAAACGTCAATCATCCCGTCACCGGAAACAGCAAATGGCCTCCTAGTCCGCACCTCACCCTGACTAAGCATCCCCTCTGAGCTCACCATTAAATTGAATTGTAAGGTTACGGCGTTACGCCAGAATTCGCCATGGCATCAAAGCCCCTCCCTTTCTCGAAAGCTATCAGATTTGAATGGCCATTACAGCATCATGAAGACAGTGCATGACCTAGGTGTCATGTTGACTAAATTAGAGGGGACAAATATGGGCATTTCAGCATAAAATAATAACTTCCTTTAGTCAGGGGGCGGGGCTTAGATGATGTCAGCTGTCCACATTGTCATTGTTTACAGATATGGTCAATGATCACACAGACAAAGTTCGAAAAAGATCTGATCATGCACATGGGAGTTATTAAGTCAAGTAATGGCGAAAGGTCAAAGTTTGAGGCTTAGCCACGCCTACACCTTTCAACTTTTGAAAAATCCGACGGTTGACTTTTTTCCCCTATGCCTTAAGAGTATATAGCAGAAGTTTGAAGGCGATTGGTGAAAAGGGCGAAGGAGCATCACTCTCCAAACAACGTGTGCGAAAACCACTAAATCGCGTACTTGGACCAAAATGGCCGACTTCCTGTGCAATTTTGTGCTTGGCTCCAAGAGACTTTTTTGTAGGTCCTGGGACACCACATTAGTGTACCAAATTTCGTAATCCTCAGTGAAAGCATGGCTTGGGGCTAATAGTTTAAATGGTCCTAGGGGGCGCTATTTCAGAAATTAGGCCACGCCCACATATTTCAGGTGTCTATGTCTCTTTGGGGTCAGACTAGGATCACTCACCAGAAGTTTCGTAACAATATCACGATAAATGAAGAAATGAGAGGCAAACGTATTTCCATGGCGTGATGGCGATTTTCGACATGCTCCCAAAGCCCCGCCTTTTTTTGAAACCTTCCAGTACTGGATACCAAGTGACCTCAAGTTGTCTACTGCTATTTGCCAGAGACTCCTGCCGATTGGGTAAAAGGAGTCCAGTAGGGAGCTGTGAAAAAAAGAGTGGCGCGGCGACAGGTCAAAGTTTGAGGCTTAGCCACGCCCACACCTTTCAACTTTTGAAAAATCCGACGGTTGAATTTTTTCCCCTATGCCTTAAGAATATATAGCAGAAGTTTGAAGGCGATTGGTGAAAAGGGCGACGGAGCATCACTCTCCAAACAACGTGTGCGAAAACCACTAAATCGCGTACTTGGACCAAAATGGCCGACTTCCTGTGCAATTTTGTGATTGGCTCCAAGAGACTTTTTTGTAGGTCCTGGGACACCACATTAGTGTACCAAATTTCGTAATCCTCAGTCAAAGCATGGCTTGGGGCTATTAGTTTAAATGGTCCTAGGGGGCGCTATTTCAGAAAATAGGCCACGCCCACCGGATGTTCACATCAGATCTTTTGAGGGGCCGGACTAGGATCACTCACAACAAGTTTCGTGACGATATCTTTAGAAATGACGAAATGGAAGGCAAACGTAAGGCCATGGCGGTACGCCTGAATTCGCCGCGCCGCCACAGCCCCGCCTTCTGCCGAAAACTCCCATAAAGTGACGCCAAGCAACCTCCACTTGTCTTGAGTTACCAGCTACAAGTTTGTGGTGATTAAGTGAAATGGGGCAATTTGGGACCTTTCACAGTAAAACTTGACCTTTTTGGTCCTGAGGGGGCGGGGCTTGTGTGATGTCATCATCCGACCATTCAATTTACTTTGTGGCTGGATGACGAATGACCACAGAAAGTTTGGTAATTCTATTCCTTTCAGTTATTAAGTTATAGCAATTTTAAATTTTTTGGCGAGTAGTCAAACTTCGAGGCCTGGCCCCGCCCCTTCAACATATACGAAAACTCAGAATCCTTGTCTCATTTTGTTCGCCCATTCCTTCTGAGCAATTTTACACAAGTTTTGAGACGATCGTGCGAAAAATGATCGAGCAATCCAATCAGAAACGGACCCTAAAAACGGCAAAAACGGCTAAAAATCGCCATTTCAACCCAAAATGGCCGACTTCCTGTTTGATATTGACCATGCTTGCAAGAGACTTTTCTGTGCGGACTGTTGAGTTCTACAAGTGTACCAAATTTCATAACTGTACGATAAACTAAGCTTTATGGAGAGGGTTTTTTTTCACTTTGTAGGGGGCGCTGTTCAGCCATTTTCTTTGCGATTTTTTTGGGACCTTTAAAATATCAAATTTTTCACCAGGCCTGAGAAGTTTGCAAAATATTGTGAGTTTTGGGGTATGTTAAGGTCCCCAAAAAGCCGTTCAAAGGGGGCACGGAATAACAAAAAATAATAATAATCAGAGCAAAAACAAGAGGCCTTCGCAGCGCTTTCGCTGCTCGGGCCTAATTAAAGCTGCAAGCAGCGTCGTTCGGCCCTCGCAGCTCCGCGCCGCTCCGGCCTGGCCGGCAGCCCGGGGCACCAGGGCACGTCCGCAGAACACAAACGTCGACCACCCCAACACCAGAAACTGCTAACAGCCACCTTGTCCGCAACTCACCCTGACTCAGCATCCCCTTTGAGCCCACCATTATATTTTATGTCTCACCACTAGGGAATCCTCTATCTTTACCACACTGGTGGTGTGATGACAGTGACCAACTTTAATGCTATTCTGACCATGTTTTTTAAAGTTATCGAAGGATAACGTTATCTAGGTGGCGCTGTGACCAACTACAGAAAAGTCCCATTGAGGTCAGCTTTGGTGACATTATATAACATTCACCAACCGTTTGTGCCTCATTGGCTAAAGGTCATGATTGTTCATTGCCATATTCAGTTTCGGGCAAATCGGAGGCCGTTTGTGGAAGTTACAGTCAAATGTAAGGTCATGGCGTCACGCCAGCATTCACCATGGCATCAAAGCCCCTCCCTTTCTGGAAAGCTATCAGATCTGAATGGTCTTTAAAACATCATGAAGACACTGTATGACCTGAGTGTCATTTTCATTAAATTAGAGGGGACAAATATGGGCATTTCACCATAAAACAATAGACTTCCTGTTGTCAGGGGGCGGGGCTTAGGTGATGTCAGCTGTCCACATTGTCTTTGTCTTGAGATGTGGTCAGTGATCACACAGACAAAGTTTGAATTAGATCTGATCATGCACATGGGAGTTATTAAGTCAAGTAATGTCATGGCGAAAGGTCAAAGTTTGAGGCTTAGCCACGCCCACACCTTTATACTTATTTAAAATCCGACGGTTGAATTTTTTCCCCTTTGACTTAAAAGTACATAGCATAAGTTTGAAGGTGATCGGTGTAAAGGGCAACGGGCCATCAATGTCCAAACAACGTGTGCGAAAACCACTAAATCGAGTACTTGGACCAAAATGGCCGACCTCCTGTGCGAAATTGCGCTTGGCTCCAAGAGACTTTTTTGTAGGGCCAGAGACCCTACATGAGTGTACCAATTTTCGTAATCCTCAGTCAAACCTTGTCTTGGGGCTGACAGTTTTAATGGTCCTAGGGGGCGCTATTTCAGAATATAGGCCACGCCCACAAATCTCAGATGCCCATTTCTATTGGGGGTCAGACTAGGATCACTCACCAGACATTTTGTGGCGATGTCACGATAATTGAAGAAATGAGAGGCAAACGTATTGCCATGGCGTGATGGCGAATTTCGCCATGCTCCCAAAGCCCCGCCTTTTTTCAAAACCTGCCAGTACTGTAGACCAAGTGACCTCAACTTGTCAGCTTCTATTTACCAGAGATTCCAGGTGATTGGGTAAAAGGAGTCCAATAGGGAGCTGTGAAAAAAAGAGTGGCGTGGCGAAAGGTCAAAGTTTGAGGCTTAGCCACGCCCACACCTTTATACTTATTTAAAATCCGACGGTTGAATTTTTTCCTCTATGTCTTAAGAGTATATAGCAGAAGCTCGAAGGCGATTGGTGAAAAGGGCGACGGAGCATCACTCTCCAAACAACGTGTGTGAAAACCACTAAATCGCGCACTTGGACCAAAATGGCCGACTTCCTGTGCGACTTTGCACTTGGCTCCAAGAGACTTTTTTGTAGGTCCTGAGACACCACATTAGTGTACCAAATTTCGTAATCCTCAGTCAAAGCATGGCTTGGGGCTGACAGTTTTAATGGTCCTAGGGGGCGCTAATACAGAAAATAGGCCACGCCCACAAACTTAAGCTGACCTTTTCTATTGGGGGTCAGACTAGGATCACTCACAACAATGGTCGAGGTGATATCACGATAAATGAAGAAATGAGAGGCAAACGTATTTCCATGGCGTGATGGCGAATTTCGCCATGCTCCCAAAGCCCCGCCTTTTTGCAAAACCTTCCAGTACTGGAGACCAAGTGACCTCAACTTGCCTGCTGCTATTTACCAGAGATTCCTGGTGATTGGGTAAAAGGAGTCCAATAAGGAGCTGTGAAAAAAAGAGTGGCGTGGCGAAAGGTCAAAGTTTGAGGCTTAGCCACGCCCACACCTTTATACTTATTTAAAATCCGACGGTTGAATTTTTTCCTCTATGTCTTAAGACTATATAGCAGAAGTTTGAAAGTGATTGGTGAAAAGGGCGACGGAGTATCACTCTCCAAACAACGTGTGTGAAAACCACTAAATCGCGCACTTGGACCAAAATGGCCGACTTCCTGTGCGACTTTGCACTTGGCTTCAAGAGACTTTTTTGTAGGTCCTGAGACACCACATTAGTGTACCAAATTTCGTAATCCTCAGTCAAAGCATGGCTTGGGGCTGACAGTTTTAATGGTCCTAGGGGGCGCTATTTCAGAAAATAGGCCACGCCCACCAGATGTTCACATCAGATCTTTTGGGGGGCCGGACTAGGATCACTCACAAGAAGTTTCGTGACGATATCTTTGGAAATGACGAAATGGGAGGCAAACGTAAGGCCAAAGCGGTACGCCTGAATTCGCCGCGCCGCCACAGCCCCGCCCTCTGCCGAAAACTCCCATAAAGTGACGCCAAGCAACCCCCACTTGTCTTGAGTTACCAGCTACAAATTTGTGGTGATTAAGTGAAATGGGGCAATTTGGGACCTTTCACAGTAAAACTTGATCTTTTTGGTCCTGAGGGGGCGGGGCTTGTGTGATGTCATCATCCGACCATTCAATTTACTTTGTGGGTGGATGACGAATGACCACAGAAAGTTTGGTAACTCTATTCCATTCAGTTATGAAGTTATAGCAATTTAAATATTTTTGGCGAGTAGTCAAACTTCGAGGCCTGGCTCCGCCCCTTCAACATATACGAAAACTCAGAATCCTTATCTCATTTTGTTCGCCCATCCCTTCTGAGCAATTTTACACAATTTTTGAGACGATCGTGCGAAAAATGATCGAGCAATCCAATCAGAAACGGACCCTAAAAACGGCAAAAACGGCAAAAAATCGCCATTTCAACCCAAAATGGCCGACTTCCTGTTTGATATTGACCATGGTTGCAAGAGACTTTTCTGTGCGGACTGTTGAGTACTACAAGTGTACCAAATTTCATAACTGTACGATAAACTAAGCTTTATGGAGAGGGGTTTTTTTCACTTTGTAGGGGGCGCTGTTCAGCCATTTTCTTTGCGATTTTTTTGGGACCTTTAAAATATCAAATTTTTCACCAGGCCTGACAAGTGTGCAAAATATTGTGAGTTTTGGGGTATGTTAAGGTCCCCAAAAAGCTGTTCAAAGGGGGCACGGAATAACAAAAAATAATAATAATCAGAGCAAAAACAAGAGGCCTTCGCAGCGCTTTCGCTGCTCGGGCCTAATTAAAGCTGCAAGCAGCGTCGTTCGGCCCTCGCAGCGAAGCAGCTCGCCCTCCTTCCGCACCCCCTCCGCTCCATCCCCGACGCTCTCCAAACCCAGCTCTGCGCTTCTCCATCCTGGCCGGCAGCCGGGAGCACCAGGGCACGTCTGGCAGAACAGACAGTCAACCACCCCGACACCAGAAACCGTGAATGGCCTCCTCGTCCACACCTCACCCTGACTCAGCATCCCCTCTGAGCCCACCATTACACGTCTCACCACTAGGAGATACTCTATCTTTACCACACTGGTGATGTGATGTTCAGTCTCGGGCAAATCGGAGGCCGTTTGTGGAAGTTACAGTCAAACGTAAGGTCACAGCTTCACGCCAGAAATCGCCATGGCATCAAAGCCCCTCCCTTTCTGAAAAGCTATCAGATCTGAATGGTCATTAGAACATCATGAAGACAGTGCATGACCTTAGTGTCATGTTGACTAAATTAGAGGGGACAAATATGGGCATTTCACCATAAAACAGTAGACTTCCTGTAGTCAGGGGGCGGGGCTTAGGTGATGTCAGCTGTCCACATTGTCACTGTCTTCAGATGTGGTCAGTGATCACACAGACAAAGTTTGAAATTGATCTGATCATGCACATGGGAGTTATTAAGTCAAGTAACGTAATGGCGACTGGTCAAAGTTTGAGGCTTAGCCACGCCCACACCTTTATACTTATTTAAAATCCGACGGTTGAATTTTTTCCTCTATGTCTTAAGAGTATATAGCAGGAGTTTGAAGGTGATCGGTGGAAAGGACGACGAGACATCATTCTCCTAATAACGTGTGGGAAAACCACTAAATCGAGTACTTGGACCAAAATGGCCGACCTCCTGTGCGACATTGGACTTGGCTCCAAGAGACTTTTTTGTAGGTCCTGAGACACTACATTAGTGTGCCAAATTTCGTGATCCTCAGTCAAAGCATGGCTTGGGGCTGATAGTTTTAATGGTCCTAGGGGGCGCTATTTCAGAAAATAGGCCACGCCCACAAACTTCAGCTGTCCAATTCTATTAGGGGTCAGAGTAAGATCACTCATCAGAAATTGTGTGGTGATGTAACAATGATTGAAGAAATGAGAGACAAACGTATTTCCATGGCGTGATGGTGAATTTCGCCATGCTCCCAAAGCCCCGCCTTTATTCGAAACCTGCCAGTACTATAAACCAAGTGACCTCAACTTGTCTGCTGCTATTTGCCAGTGATTGCTGGTGATTGGTTAAAAGGAGTCCAATAGGGAGCTGTGAAAAAAAGAGTGGCGTGGCGACAGGTCAAAGTTTGAGGCTTAGCCACGCCCACACCTTTATACTTATTTAAAATCCGACGGTTGAATTTTTTCATCTATGTCTTAAGAGTGTATAGCAGATGTTTGAAGGTGATTGGTGAAAAGGGCGATGGTGCAACACTCTCCAAACAACGTGTGCGAAAACCACTAAATCGAGTACTTGGACCAAAATGGCCGACTTCCTGTGCGACTTGGTGCTTGGCTCCAAGAGACTTTTTTGTAGGTCCTGAGACACCACATTAGTGTACCAAATTTCGTAATCCTCAGTCAAAGCCTGGCTTGGGGCTGACAGTTTTAATGGTCCTAGAGGGCGCTATTTCAGAAAATAGGCCACGCCCACAGGATTTTCACATCACATTTTTTGGGGGGCAGGACTAGGATCACTCCCAAGAAGTTTTGTGGCGATATCTTTAGAAATGACGAAATGGGAGGCAAACGTAAGGCCTAAGCGGTACGCCTGACTTCGCCGCGCCGCCACAGCCCCGCCTTCTGCAGAAAACTCCCATAAAGTGACGCCAAGCAACCCCAACTTGTCTTCAGTTACCTGCTACAAATTTGGGGTGATTATTTGAAAGGGCGAATTTTGGAAAATTTCCCAGTAAAACTTGACCTTTTAAGTCCTGAGGGGGCGGGGCTTGTGTGACATCATCTATCGACCATTCATTTGTCTTCGGGGGGCGATGGCAATTGTCCTTAGAAATTGTTTTAACTGTAATTCTTTCATTTGTGAAATTATAGCAATTTGAATTTTTTTGGCGAGTGCTCGAACTTTGAGGCCTGGCCCCGCCCCTTCAGTATTTACGAAAAGTCAATTTTATTGTCTCATTTGAATCGTCCATCGCTTCTGTTCGATCTCGCACTATTTTTGAGACGATGGTGCGAAAAATGACCAAACTGTTCAACCAAATATAGACCCTAGAATTGGCCAAAACGGCTAAAAATCCTCATTTCAACCCAAAATGGCTGACTTCCTGTTTTATATTGACCATGGTTGCAAGAGGCTTTTCTGTGCGGACTGTTGAGTATTATCAGTATACCAAATTTCATAACTGTACGATAAACTAAGCTTTATGGAGAGGGGTATTTTTCACTTTCTAGGGGGCACTGTCGAGCCACTTTTTTATGAACTTTCACATCGCCAGTGAAATACGTAAATTTCACGCACTTTCTATATTGAGCCAGAATTTGGTGACTTTTTGGATATGCTAAGACCCCCTAAAGGCCACCCAAAGACGCGGAAGAAAAAAGAATAATAATAATAAGAAGAAACGGAGCAGATACAATAGGCCTTCGCAGCTTCACTGCTCGGGCCTAATAAGAAGAAACGGAGCAGATACAATAGGCCTTCGCAGCTTCACTGCTCGGGCCTAATTAAAGCTGCAAGCAGCGTCGTTCGGCCCTCGCAGCGAAGCTGCTCGCCCTCCTTCCGCACCCCCTCCGCTCCATCCCCGACGCTCTCCAAACCCAGCTCCGCGCTTGTCCATCCTGGCCGGCAGCCGGGGGCACCAGGGCACGTCTGGCAGAACAGAAAGTCAACCGCCCCGACACCAGAAACCGTGAACGGCCTCCTCGTCCACACCTCACCCTGATTCAGCATCCCCTCTGAGCCCAGCATTACACGTCTCACCACTAGGAGATACTCTATCTTTACCACACTGGTGATGTGATGTTCAGTCTCGGGCAAATCGGAGGCTGTTTGTGGAAGTTACAGTCAAACGTAAGGTCACAGCGTCACGCCAGAAATCGCCATGGCATCAAAGCCCCTCCCTTTCTGAAAAGCTATCAGATCTGAATAGTCATTACAACATCATGAAGACAGTGCATGACCTTAGTGTCATGTTGACTAAATTAGAGGGGACAAATATGGGCATTTCACCATAAAACAGTAGACTTCCTGTAGTCAGGGGGCGGGGCTTAGGTGATGCCAGCTGTCCACATTGTCACTGTCTTCAGATGTGGTCAGTGATCAGACAGACAAAGTTTGAAATTGATCTGATCATGCACATGGGCGTTATTAAGTCAAGTAACGTAATGGCGACTGGTCAAAGTTTGAGGCTTAGCCACGCCCACACCTTTATACTTATTTAAAATCCGACGGTTGAATTTTTTCCTCTATGTCTTAAGAGTATATAGCAGAGGTTTGAAGGTGATCGGTGGAAAGGGCGAGGAGATATCATTCTCCTAATAACGTGTGCGAAAACCACTAAATTGAGTACTTGGACCAAAATGGCCGACCTCCTGTGCGACATTGTGCTTGGCTCCAAGAGACTTTTTTGTAGGTCCTGGTACACTACATTAGTGTGCCAAATTTTGTGATCCTCAGTCAAAGCATGGCTTGGGGCTGACTGTTTTAATGGTCCTAGGGGGCGCTGTTTCAGAAAATAGGCCACGCCCACAAACTTCAGCTGTCCAATTCTATTAGGGGTCAGAGTAGGATCACTCATCAGAACTTGTATGGCGATGTCACAATGACTGAAGAAATGAGAGACAAACGTATTTCCATGTCGTGATGGCGAATTTCGCCATTCTCCCAAAGCCCCGCCTTTATTCGAAACCTGCCAGTACTATAGACCAAGTGACCTCAACTTGTCTGCTGCTATTCGCCACTGTTTGGTGGTGATTGGTTAAAAGGAGTCCAATAGGGAGCTGTGAAAAAAAAGAGTGGCGTGGCGACAGGTCAAAGTTTGAGGCTTAGCCACGCCCACACCTTTATACTTATTTAAAATCCGACGGTTGAATTTTTTCATCTATGTCTTAAGAGTATGTAGCCGAAGTGTGAAGGCAATTGGTGAAAAGGGCGACGGAGCATCACTCTCCAAACAATGTGTGCGAAAACCACTAAATTGCGCACTTGGACCAAAATGGCCGACTTCCTGTGCGACAATGCACTTGGCTCCAAGAGACTTTTTTGTAGGTCCTGAGACACCACATTAGTGTACCAAATTTCGTAATCCTCAGTCAAAGCATGGCTTGGGGCTGTCAGTTTTAATGGTCCTAGGGGGCGCTATTTCAGAAAATAGACCACGCCCACCGGAATTTCACATCAGATCTTTTGGGGGGCCAGACTAGGATCACTCACAAGAAGCTTCGTGGCGATATCTCTAGAAATGACGAAATGGGAGGCAAACGTAAGGCCTAAGCGGTACGCCTGAATTCGCCGCGCCGCCACAGCCCCGCCTTCTGCAGAAAACTCCCATAAAGTGAAGCCAAGCAACCCCAACTTGTCTTCAGTTTCCCGCTACAAATTTGGGGTGATTATTGGAAAGGGCGAATTTTGGAAAATTTCCCAGTAAAACTTGACCTTTTATGTCCTGAGGGGGAGGGGCTTATGTGACATCATCAATCGACCATTCATTTGTCTTCGGAGGGCGATGACAATTGTCCACAGAACATTTCTTTAACTGTAATTCTTTCATTTATGAAATTATAGCAATTTGAATTTTTTTGGCGAGTGCTCGAACTTTGAGGCCTGGCCCCGCCCCTTCAGTATTTACGAAAAGTCAATTTTATTGTCTCATTTGAATCGTCCATCGCTTCTGTTCGATCTCGCACAATTTTTGAGACGATGGTGCGAAAAACGACCAAACTGTTCAACCAAATATAGACCCTAGAAATGGCCAAAACGGGGTCAAAATGGCCACTTTACTCCAAAATGGCCGACTTCCTGTTTGATATTGACCATGGTTGCAAGAGACTTTTCTGTGCGGACTGTTGAGTACTACAATTATACCAAATTTCATAACTGTACGATAAACTAAGCTTTATGGAGAGGGGTATTTTTCACTTTCTAGGGGGCGCTGTTCAGTCACTTTTTGACGAACTTTCACATCGCCAGTGAAATACGTAAATTTCACGCACTTTCTATATTGGGCCAGAATTTGGTGACTTTTTGGATATGCTAAGACCCCCTAAAGGCCATTCAAAGACGCGGAAGAAAGAATAATAATAATAATTAAAGCTGCAAGCAGCGTCGTTCGGCCCTCGCAGCGAAGCTGCTCGCCCTCCTTCCGCACCCCCTCCGCTCCATCCCCGACGCTCTCCAAACCCAGCTCCGCGCTTGTCCATCCTGGCCGGCAGCCGGGGGCACCAGGGCACGTCTGGCAGAACAGAAAGTCAACCACCCCGACACCAGAAACCGTGAACGGCCTCCTCGTCCACACCTCACCCTGATTCAGCATCCCCTCTGAGCCCAGCATTACACGTCTCACCACTAGGAGATACTCTATCTTTACCACACTGGTGATGTGATGTTCAGTCTCTGGCAAATCGGAGGCTGTTTGTGGAAGTTACAGTCAAACGTAAGGTCACAGCGTCACGCCAGAAATCGCCATGGCATCAAAGCTCCTCCCTTTCTGAAAAGCTATCAGATCTGAATAGTCATTACAACATCATGAAGACAGTGCATGACCTTAGTGTCATGTTGACTAAATTAGAGGGGACAAATATGGGCATTTCACCATAAAACAGAAGACTTCCTGTAGTCAGGGGGCGGGGCTTAGGTGATGCCAGCTGTCCACATTGTCACTGTCTTCAGATGTGGTCAGTGATCACACGGACAAAGTTTGAAATTGATCTGATCATGCACAAGGGAGTTATTGAGTCAAGTAACGTAATGGCGACTGGTCAAAGTTTGAGGCTTAGCCACGCCCACACCTTTATACTTATTTAAAATCCGACGGTTGAATCTTTTCCTCTATGTCTTAAGAGTATATAGCAAGAGTTTGAAGGTGATCGGTGGAAAGGGCGACGAGACATCATTCTCCTAATAACGTGTGCGAAAACCACTAAATCGAGTACTTGGACCAAAATGGCCGACCTCCTGTGCGACATTGCGCTTGGCTCCAAGAGACTTTTTTGTAGGTCCTGAGACACTACATTAGTGTGCCAAATTTCGTGATCCTCAGTCAAAGCACGGCTTGGGGCTGACAGTTTTAATGGTCCTAGGGGGCGCTATTTCAGAAAATAGGCCACGCCCACAAACTTCAGCTGTCCAATTCTATTAGGGGTCAGAGTAGGATCACTCATCAGAAATTGTGTGGCGATGTCACAATGATTGAAGAAATGAGAGACAAACGTATTTCCATGGCGTGATGGCGAATTTCGCCATGCTCCCAAAGCCCCGCCTTTATTCGAAAGCTGCCAGTACTATAGACCAAGTGACCTCAACTTGTCTGCTGCTATTTGCCAGTGATTGCTGGTGATTGGTTAAAAGGAGTCCAATAGGGAGCTGTGAAAAAAAGAGTGGCGTGGCGACAGGTCAAAGTTTGAGGCTTAGCCACGCCCACACCTTTATACTTATTTAAAATCCGTAGGTTGAATTTTTTCCCCTTTGTCTTAAGAGTCTATAGCAGAAGTTTGAAGGTGATTGGTGAAAAGGGCAATGGTGTAACACTCTCCAAACAACGTGTGCGAAAACCACTAAATCGACTACTTGGACCAAAATGGCCGACTTCCTGTGCGACTTTGCACTTGGCTCCAAGAGACTTTTTTGTAGGACCGGAGACACCACATTAGTGTACCAGATTTCGTACTCCTCAGTCAAAGCATGGCTAGGGGCTGACAGTTTTAATGGTCCTAGAGGGCGCCATTTCAGAAAATAGGCCACGCCCACAAACTACAGCTGTCCAAATCTATTGGGGGTCAGACTAGGATCACTCACCAGACATTTTGTGGTGATGGCACGATAATTGAAGAAATGAGAGGCAAACGTATTGCCATGGCGTGATGGTGAATTTTGCCATGCTCCCAAAGCCCCGCCTTTTTTCAAAACCTGCCAGTACTGGAGACTAAGTGACCTCAACTTGTCAGCTGCTATTCGCCAGAGATTGCTGGCGATTGGGTAAAAGGAGTCCAATAGGTAGCTGTGAAAAAAAGAGTGGCGTGGTGACAGGTCAAAGTTTGAGGCTTAGCCACGCCCACACCTTTATACTTATTTAAAATCCGACGGTTGAATTTTTTCCTTTATGTCTTAAGAGTCTATAGCAGAAGTTTGAAGGCGATTGGTGAAAAGGGCGATGGAGCATCACTCTCCAAACAACGTGTGCGAAAACCACTAAATCGAGTACTTGGACCAAAATGGCCGACTTCCTGTGCGACTTTGCACTTGGCTCCAAGAGACTTTTTTGTAGGTCCTGAGACACCACATTAGTGTGCCAAATTTCATAATCCTCAGTCAAAGCATGACTTGGGGCTGACAGTTTTAATGGTCCTAGGGGGCGCTATTTCAGAAAATAGGCCACGCCCACCGGATGTTCACATCACATTTTGTGGGGGGCTGAACTAGGATCACTCCCAAGAGGTTTTGTGGCGATATCTCTAGAAATGACGAAATGGGAGGCAAACGTAAGGCCTAAGCGGTACGCCTGACTTCGCCGCGCCGCCACAGCCCCGCCTTCCGGAGAAAACTCCCATAAAGTGACGCCAAGCAACCCCAACTTGTCTTCAGTTACCCGCTACAAATTTGGGGTGGTTATTGGAAAGGGCGAATTTTGGAAAATTTCCCAGTAAATCTTGACCTTTTAAGTCCTGAGGGGGCGGGGCTTATGTGACATCATCAATCGACCATTCATTTGTCTTCGGAGGTCGACGACGATTGTCCTTAGAACATTTCTTTAACTGTAATTCTTTCATTTATGAATCTATAGCAATTTGAATTTTTTTGGCGAGTGCTCGAACTTTGAGGCCTGGTCCCGCCCCTTCAGTATTTACGAAAAGTCAATTTTATTGTCTCATTTTAATCGTCCATCGCTTCTGTTCGATCGCACACTATTTTTGAGACGATCGTGCGAAAAATGACCAAACTGTTAAACCAAATATAGACCCTAGAAATGGCCAAAACGTGGTCAAAATGGCCACTTTAGTCCAAAATGGCCGACTTCCTGTTTGATATTGACCATGGGTGCAAGAGGCTTTTCTGTGCGTATTGTTGAGTTCTACAAGTGTACCAAATTTCATCACTCTACTATGAAAAAAGGTCAAAGCGGAGGGGTATTTTTAATTTTCCAGGGGGCGCTGTTGAAACATTTTTTTACCAACTTTCACGTTGCCAGTGAAATACGTAAATTTCACGCACTTTCTATATTGGGCCAGAATTTGGTGACTTTTTGGATATGCTAAGACCCCCTAAAGGCCATCCAAAGACGCGGAAGAAAAAAAAAGAAAAAAAAAAAAAAAAAAAATAATAATAAACGGAGCAGATACAATAGGCCTTCGCAGCTTCACTGCTCGGGCCTAATTAAAGCTGCAAGCAGCGTCGTTCGGCCCTCGCAGCTCCGCGCCGCTCCGGCCTGGCCGGCAGCCCGGGGCAATAGGGCACGTCCACGGAACAGAAACGTCGACCACCCCGACACCAGAAACCGCAAACGATCACCTCGTCCGCACCTCACCCTGACTCAGCATCCCCTCTGAGGACACCATTATATTACACGTCTCACAACTAGGGCATACTCTACCTTTACGACTCTCGTGGATCTGATGACACAGACCAACTGTAATGCTTTTCTGACCACGTTTTTTGAAGTTATTGTAGGTTAAACTTATCTAGGGCCGCTGGAAAGCTTTCAGATCATGACAAATATGGGCATTTCACCATAAAACAATAGACTTCCTGTAGTAGAGGGCGGGACTTAGGGGATGTCAGCTGTCCACATTGGCATTGTCTTCAGATGTGGTCAGTGATCACACAGACAAAGTTTGATATAGATTAGATCATGCACATGGGAGTTATTAAGCCAAGAAATGTAATGGCGAAAGGTCAAAGTTTGAGGGTTAGCCACGCCCACACCTTTCAACTTTTGAAAAATCCGACGGTTGAATTTTTTCCCCTATGTCTTAAGAGGATATAGCAGGAGTTTGAAGGCAATTGGTGAAAAGGACGATGGGGCATAATACTCCAAACAATGTCTGCGAAAACCACTAAATTGAGTACTTGGACCAAAATGGCCGACTTCCTGTACGATTTTGCACTTGGCTCCAAGAGACTTTTTTTCCTGAGACAACACATTAGTGTACCAAATTTCGTAATCCTCAGTCAAAGCATGGCTTGGGGCTATTAGTTTAAAAGGTCCTAGGGGGCGCTATTTAAGGAAATAGGCCACGCCCACAAACTTCAGCTGTCTATTTCTCTTGGGGTCAGACTAGGATCACTCACCAGAAGTTTCGTAGTGATATCACGATAACTGAAGAAATGAGAGGCAAACGTATTTCCATGGCGTGATGGCGATTTTCGCCATGCTCCCAAAGCCCCGCCTTTTTTTGAAACCTGCCAGTACTGGAGACCAAGTGACCTCACGTTGTCTACTGCTATTTGCCAGAGATTCCTGCTGATTGGGTAAAAGGAGTCCAGTAGGGAGCTGTGAAAAAAGAGTGGCGTGGCGACAGGTCAAAGTTTGAGGCTTAGCCACGCCCACACCTTTCAACTTTTGAAAAATCCGACGGTTGAATTTTTTCCCCTACGTCTTAAGAGTATATAGCAGAAGTGTGAAAGCGATTGGTGAAAAAAGCAACGGAGCATCACTCTCCAAACAACGTGTACCAAAACAACTAAATCGCGTACTTGTACCAAAATGGCCGACTTCCTGTGCGACTTTGGACTTGGCTCCAAGAGACTTTTTTGTAGGTCCTGAGACTCCACATTAGTTTACCAAATTTCGTAATCCTCAGTCAAAGCATGGCTAGGGGCTGGCAGTTTTAATGGTCCTAGAGGGCGCTATTTCAGAAAATTGGCCACGCCCACAAATTTTAGCTGTCCATTTCTATTGGGGGTCAGACTAGGATCACTCACAACAAATTTCGAGGTGATATCTCGATAACTTAAGGAATGAGAGGCAAACGTATTTCCATGGCGTGATGGTGATTTTCGCCATGCTCCCAAAGCCCCGCCTTTTTTCAAAACCTGCCAGTACTGGAGACCAAGTAACCTCAAGTTGTCTACTGCTGTTTGCCACAGAATCCTGGTGTTTGGGTAAAAGGAGTCCAGTAGGGAGCTGTGAAAAAAAGAGTGGCGTGGCGACAGTTCAAAGTTTGAGGCTTAGCCACGCCCACACCTTTCAACTTTTGAAAAATCCGACTGTTGAATTTTTTCCCCTATGTCTTAAGAGTATATAGCAGAAGTTTGAAGGAGATTGGTGAAAAGGGCGACGGAGCATCACTCTCCAAACAACGTGTGCGAAAACAACTAAATCGCGCACTTGGACCAAAATGGCCGACTTCCTGTGCGACTTTGCACTTGGCTCCAAGAGACTTTTTTGTAGGTCCTGAGACACCACATTAGTGTACCAAATTTCGTAATCCTCAGTCAAAGCATAAGATAAGATGACCTTTATTAGTCCCACAAGTGGGAAATTTGTTTCGTTTACAGCCAAGCAAAGTAAAAGTTAAAGTTATGCTGAAGAGGGAGAAAAACATTAAAATACAATACAATAAAACCGACCGCAATGAGATAAAATAAATTCAATACAATAGACAGTTTATACCTTAAGAATGGGTTAAAAAGTAATAAATAATAACCATACTAGATACAGCTAGAAATACAGAGTACACTTCAACCGACAGATTTGTTGTAAAGTCTGACAGCAGTGGGGAGGAAAGACCTACGGAATCTCTCTGTCCCACACCTTGGGTGCCGCAGTCTCCCACTAAAAGAGCTGCTCATAGCTGTCAAAGTCACCTGCATGGGATGAGAGATATTATCCAACATGGATGACAGTTTAGCTGTCATTCTCCTGTCACTCACCACCTCCACAGGGTCCAGGGGGCATCCTAGAACAGAACTGGCCCTGCGGATCAGTCTGTTCAGCCTCTTCCTATCCCCCGCAGAGATGCTGCTGCCCCAGCAGACCACACCATAAAAGATGGCCGAGGCCACAACAGAGTCATAAAAGGTCTTCAGGAGAGGGCCCACTACTCCAAATGACCTCAGTCTCCGTAATAGGTACAGCCTACTCTGCCCTTTTCTATACAGGGCATCTGAATTATGAGTCCAGTCCAGTTTATTGTTCAGATGGACCCCAAGGTACCTGTAACTGTCCACAGTCTCAATGTCCATGCCCTGTATGCTCAGTGGTTGAAGCGAGGAATGCGTATGCCTACGAAAGTCTATCACCAGCTCCTTAGTTTTGCTGGCATTAATCTGTAGATAGTTCAGCTGGCACCAGTCCACAAAGTCCTGAGTCAGTCTCCTGTACTCCTTGTCATCCCCATCCTTGATGAGACCCACAATCGCAGAGTCATCCGAGAACTTCTGCAAGAAGCACTGATTTGAGTTATAGGAGAAGTCCGCAGTATAGATGGTAAAAAGGAACGGAGCCAGAACCGTTCCCTGGGGGGCCCCCGTGCTGCAGATGACACTCTCCGACACACAGCCCTGAGCCCTCACATACTGTGGTCGGTCAGAAAGGTAGTCCAGAATCCAGGTAGCGAAGTGATGATCCACTCCAACGTTCACCAGTTTGTCCTTCAGAACCGAGGGAAGAATGGTATTGAAGGCACTGGAGAAATCAAAAAACATGATCCTCACAGTACTCCCAACAGTCTCCAGGTGAGCGAGCGAGCGATGCAGGAGGTGGATGACCGCATCATCAGCACCAATGCCAGTTTGATAGGCAAACTGGAGCGGGTCCAGTGAAGAGCCCACTAGGCGCCGAAGCCAAACCAGAACCAACCGCTCCAGAGTCTTCATAAGATGGGATGTTAGAGCCACCGGCCTGTAGCTGTTAAAATCCTTGGGGCGTGAAGTTTTTGGCACCGGAACTACACAAGATGTTTTCCAGAGCTTTGGGACTCTTCCCAGCCTCAGGCTCAGGTTGAAAATGTGCCCGATTACCTCACACAGTTGGTCCGCGCAGGACCTGACCACCCATGCGCTGATACCATCTGGACCCGCTGCCTTCCTGCCATTTATCCTCCTCATTTCCCCCCTCACCTGTGTGGTAGAGAGGGACCAGCCAGGACCTTGCGTAATGGCTTGGGGCTGACAGTTTTAATGGTCCTAGGGGGCGCTATTTCAGAAAATTGGCTGAAGGAAAATTGGCCACGCCCACCGGATTTTCACGTCAGATTTTTTGGGGGGCCAGACTAGGATCACTCACAAGAAGTTTCGTGACGACATCTTTAGAAATAAAGAAATGGGAGGCAAACGTAAGGCCACGGCGGTACGCCTTACTTCGCCGCGCCGCCACAGCCCCGCCCTCTGCCGAAAACTCCCATAAAGTGACGCCAAGCAACCCCCACTTGCCTTGAGTTACCAGCTCCAAATTTGTGGTGATTAAGTGAAATGGGGCAATTTGGGACCTTTCACAGTAAAACTTGACCTTTTTGGTCCTGAGGGGGCGGGGCTTGTGTGATGTCATCAACCGACCATTCAATTTACTTTGTGGGTCGATGACAAATGACCACAGAAAGTTTGGTAACGCTATTCCATTCAATTATGAAGTTATAGCAATTTAAATTTTTTTGGCGAGTAGTCAAACTTTGAGGCCTGGCTCCGCCCCTTCAACATATACGAAAACTCAGAATCCTTATCTCATTTTGTTCGCCCATCCCTTCTGAGCAATTTTACACAATTTTTGAGACGAACGTGCGAAAAATGATCGAGCAATCCAATCAGAGACGGACCCTAAAAACGGCAAAAACGGCAAAAAATCGCCATTTCAACCCAAAATGGCCGACTTCCTGTTTGATATTGACCATGGTTGCAAGAGACTTTTCTGTGCGGACTGTTGAGTACTACAAGTGTACCAAATTTCATAACTGTACGATAAACTAAGCTTTATGGAGAGGGTTTTTTTTCACTTTGTAGGGGGCGCTGTTCAGCCATTTTCTTTGCGATTTTTTTGGGACCTTTAAAATATCAAATTTTTCACCAGGCCTGACAAGTGTGCAAAATATTGTGAGTTTTGGGGTATGTTAAGGTCCCCAAAAAGCTGTTCAAAGGGGGCACGGAATAACAAAAAATAATAATAATCAGAGCAAAAACAAGAGGCCTTCGCAGCGCTTTCGCTGCTCGGGCCTAATTAAAGCTGCAAGCAGCGTCGTTCGGCCCTCGCAGCTCCGCGCCGCTCCGGCCTGGCCGGCAGCCCGGGGCACCAGGGCACGTCCGCAGAACACAAACGTCGACCACCCCAACACCAGAAACTGCTAACGGCCACCTTGTCCGCAACTCACCCTGACTCAGCATCCCCTTTGAGCCCACCATTATATTTTATGTCTCAACACTAGAGAATCCTCTATCTTTACCACACTGGTGGTGTGATGACAGTGACCAACTTTAATGCTATTCTGACCATGTTTTTTAAAGTTATCGAAGGATAACGTTATCTAGGTGGCGCTGTGACCAACTACAGAAAAGTCCCATTGAGGTCAGCTTTGGTGACATTATATAACATTCACCAACCGCTTGTGCCTCATTGGCTAAAGGGCATGATTGTTCATTGCCATATTCAGTTTCGGGCAAATCGGAGGCCGTTTGTGGAAGTTACAGTCAAATGTAAGGTCATGGCGTCACGCCAGCATTCACCATGGCATCAAAGCCCCTCCCTTTCTGGAAAGCTATCAGATCTGAATGGTCTTTAAAACATCATGAAGACACTGTATGACCTGAGTGTCATTTTCACTAAATTAGAGGGGACAAATATGGGCATTTCACCATAAAACAATAGACTTCCTGTTGTCAGGGGCGGGGCTTAGGTGATGTCAGCTGTCCACATTGTTGTTGTCTTGAGATGTGGTCAGTGATCACACAGACAAAGTTTGAATTAGATCTGATCATGCACATGGGAGTTAAGTCAAGTAATGTCATGGCGAAAGGTCAAAGTTTGAGGCTTAGCCACGCCCACACCTTTATACTTATTTAAAATCCGACGGTTGAATTTTTTCCCCTTTGACTTAAAAGTACATAGCATAAGTTTGAAGGTGATCGGTGTAAAGGGCAACGGGCCATCAATGTCCAAACAACGTGTGCGAAAACCACTAAATCGAGTACTTGGACCAAAATGGCCGACCTCCTGTGCGAAATTGCGCTTGGCTCCAAGAGACTTTTTTGTAGGTCCAGAGACCCTACATGAGTGTACCAATTTTCGTAATCCTCAGTCAAACCTTGTCTTGGGGCTGACAGTTTTAATGGTCCTAGGGGGCGCTATTTCAGAATATAGGCCACGCCCACAAATCTCAGATGCCCATTTCTATTGGGGTTCAGACTAGGATCACTCACCAGACATTTTGTGGCGATGTCACGATAATTGAAGAAATGAGAGGCAAACGTATTGCCATGGCGTGATGGCGAATTTCGCCATGCTCCCAAAGCCCCGCCTTTTTTCAAAACCTGCCAGTACTGTAGACCAAGTGACCTCAACTTGTCAGCTGCTATTTACCAGAGATTCCAGGTGATTGGGTAAAAGGAGTCCAATAGGGAGCTGTGAAAAAAAGAGTGGCGTGGCGAAAGGTCAAAGTTTGAGGCTTAGCCACGCCCACACCTTTATACTTATTTAAAATCCGACGGTTGAATTTTTTCCTCTATGTCTTAAGAGGATATAGCAGAAGTTTGAAGGTGATTGGTGAAAAGGGCGATGGAGCATCACTCTCCAAACAACGTGTGCGAAAACCACTAAATCGAGTACTTGGACCAAAATGGCCGACTTCCTGTGCGACTTTGCACTTGGCTCCAAGAGACTTTTTTGTAGGTCCTGAGACACCACATTAGGGGACCAAATTTCGTAATCCTCAGTCAAAGCATGGCTTGGGGCTGACAGTTTTAATGGTCCTAGGGGGCGCTAATTCAGAAAATAGGCCACGCCCACAAACTTAAACTGACCATTTCTATTGGGGGTCAGACTAGGATCACTCACAACAAATTTTGAGGTGATATCACGATAAATGAAGAAATGAGAGGCAAACGTATTTCCATGGCGTGATGGCGAATTTCGCTATGCTCCCAAAGCCCCGCCTTTTTTCAAAACCTTCCAGTACTGGAGACCAAGTGACCTCAACTTGCCTGCTGCTATTTACCAGAGATTCCTGGTGATTGGGTAAAAGGAGTCCAATAGGGAGCTGTGAAAAAAAGAGTGGCGTGGCGAAAGGTCAAAGTTTGAGGCTTAGCCACACCCACACCTTTATACTTATTTAAAATCCGACGGTTGAATTTTTTCCTCTATGTCTTAAGAGTAAATAGCAGAAGCTCGAAGGCGATTGGTGAAAAGGGCGACGGAGCATCACTCTCCAAACAACGTGTGTGAAAACCACTAAATCGCGCACTTGGACCAAAATGGCCGACTTCCTGTGCGACTTTGCACTTGGCTCCAAGAGACTTTTTTGTAGGTCCTGAGACACCACATTATTGTACCAAATTTCGTAATCCTCAGTCAAAGCATGGCTTGGGGCTGACAGTTTTAATGGTCCTAGGGGGCGCTAATACAGAAAATAGGCCACGCCCACAAACTTAAGCTGACCTTTTCTATTGGGGGTCAGACTAGGATCACTCACAACAATGGTCGAGGTGATATCACGATAAATGAAGAAATGAGAGGCAAACGTATATCCATGGCGTGATGGCGAATTTCGCCATGCTCCCAAAGCCCCGCCTTTTTTCAAAACCTTCCAGTACTGGAGACCAAGTGACCTCAACTTGCCTGCTGCTATTTACCAGAGATTCCTGGTGATTGGGTAAAAGGAGTCCAATAAGGAGCTGTGAAAAAAAGAGTGGCGTGGCGAAAGGTCAAAGTTTGAGGCTTAGCCACGCCCACACCTTTATACTTATTTAAAATCCGACGGTTGAATTTTTTCCTCTATGTCTTAAGACTATATAGCAGAAGTTTGAAAGTGATTGGTGAAAAGGGCGACGGAGTATCACTCTCCAAACAACGTGTGTGAAAACCACTAAATCGCGCACTTGGACCAAAATGGCCGACTTCCTGTGCGACTTTGCACTTGGCTCCAAGAGACTTTTTTGTAGGTCCTGAGACACCACATTAGTGTACCAAATTTCGTAATCCTCAGTCAAAGCATGGCTTGGGGCTGACAGTTTTAATGGTCCTAGGGGGCGCTATTTCAGAAAATTGGCCACGCCCACCGGATGTTCACGTCAGATTTTTTGGGGGGCCAGACTAGGATCACTCACAAGAAGTTTCGTGACGACATCTTTAGAAATAAAGAAATGGGAGGCAAACGTAAGGCCACGGCGGTACGCCTTACTTCGCCGCGCCGCCACAGCCCCGCCCTCTGCCGAAAACTCCCATAAAGTGACGCCAAGCAACCCCCACTTGCCTTGAATTACCAGCTCCAAATTTGTGGTGATTAAGTGAAATGGGGCAATTTGGGATCTTTCACAGTAAAACTTGACCTTTTTGGTCCTGAGGGGGCGGGGCTTGTGTGATGTCATCAACCGACCATTCAATTTACTTTGTGGGTCGATGACAAATGACCACAGAAAGTTTGGTAACTCTATTCCATTCAATTATGAAGTTATAGCAATTTAAATTTTTTTGGCGAGTAGTCAAACTTTGAGGCCTGGCTCCGCCCCTTCAACATATACGAAAACTCAGAATCCTTATCTCATTTTGTTCGCCCATCCCTTCTGAGCAATTTTACACAATTTTTGAGACGATCGTGCGAAAAATGATCGAGCAATCCAATCAGAGACGGACCCTAAAAACGGCAAAAACGGCAAAAAATTGCCATTTCAACCCAAAATGGCCGACTTCCTGTTTGATATTGACCATGGTTGCAAGAGACTTTTCTGTGCGGACTGTTGAGTACTACAAGTGTACCAAATTTCATAACTGTACGATAAACTAAGCTTTATGGAGAGGGTTTTTTTTCACTTTGTAGGGGGCGCTGTTCAGCCATTTTCTTTGCGATTTTTTTGGGAACTTTAAAATATCAAATTTTTCACCAGGCCTGACAAGTGTGCAAAATATTGTGAGTTTTGGGGTATGTTAAGGTCCCCAAAAAGCTGTTCAAAGGGGGCACGGAATAACAAAAAATAATTAAAGCTGCAAGCAGCGTCGTTCGGCCCTCGCAGCTCCGCGCCGCTCCGGCCTGGCCGGCAGCCCGGGGCACCAGGGCACGTCCGCAGAACACAAACGTCGACCACCCCAACACCAGAAACTGCTAACGGCCACCTTGTCCACAACTCACCCTGACTCAGCATCCCCTTTGAGCCCACCATTATATTTTATGTCTCACCACTAGGGAATCCTCTATCTTTACCACACTGGTGGTGTGATGACAGTGACCAACTTTAATGCTATTCTGACCATGTTTTTTAAAGTTATCGAAGGATAACGTTATCTAGGTGGCGCTGTGACCAACTACAGAAAAGTCCCATTGAGGTCAGCTTTGGTGACATTATATAACATTCACCAACCGTTTGTGCCTCATTGGCTAAAGGGCATGATTGTTCATTGCCATATTCAGTTTCGGGCAAATCGGAGGCCGTTTGTGGAAGTTACAGTCAAATGTAAGGTCATGGCGTCACGCCAGCATTCACCATGGCATCAAAGCCCCTCCCTTTCTGGAAAGCTATCAGATCTGAATGGTCTTTAAAACATCATGAAGACACTGTATGACCTGAGTGTCATTTTCATTAAATTAGAGGGGACAAATATGGGCATTTCACCATAAAACAATAGACTTCCTGTTGTCAGGGGGCGGGGCTTAGGTGATGTCAGCTGTCCACATTGTCGTTGTCTTGAGATGTGGTCAGTGATCACACAGACAAAGTTTGAATTAGATCTGATCATGCACATGGGAGTTATTAAGTCAAGTAATGTCATGGCGAAAGGTCAAAGTTTGAGGCTTAGCCACGCCCACACCTTTATACTTATTTAAAATCCGACGGTTGAATTTTTTCCCCTTTGACTTAAAAGTACATAGCATAAGTTTGAAGGTGATCGGTGTAAAGGGCAACGGGCCATCAATGTCCAAACAACGTGTGCGAAAACCACTAAATCGAGTACTTGGACCAAAATGGCCGACCTCCTGTGCGAAATTGCGCTTGGCTCCAAGAGACTTTTTTGTAGGGCCAGAGACCCTACATGAGTGTACCAATTTTCGTAATCCTCAGTCAAACCTTGTCTTGGGGCTGACAGTTTTAATGGTCCTAGGGGGCGCTATTTCAGAATATAGGCCACGCCCACAAATCTCAGATGCCCATTTCTATTGGGGGTCAGACTAGGATCACTCACCAGACATTTTGTGGCGATGTCACGATAATTGAAGAAATGAGAGGCAAACTTATTGCCATGGCGTGATGGCGAATTTCGCCATGCTCACAAAGCCCCGCCTTTTTTCAAAACCTGCCAGTACTGTAGACCAAGTGACCTCAACTTGTCAGCTGCTATTTACCAGAGATTCCAGGTGATTGGGTAAAAGGAGTCCAATAGGGAGCTGTGAAAAAAAGAGTGGCGTGGCGAAAGGTCAAAGTTTGAGGCTTAGCCACGCCCACACCTTTATACTTATTTAAAATCCGACGGTTGAATTTTTTCCTCTATGTCTTAAGAGTATATAGCAGAAGCTCGAAGGCGATTGGTGAAAAGGGCGACGGAGCATCACTCTCCAAACAACGTGTGTGAAAACCACTAAATCGCGCACTTGGACCAAAATGGCCGACTTCCTGTGCGACTTTGCACTTGGCTCCAAGAGACTTTTTTGTAGGTCCTGAGACACCACATTAGTGTACCAAATTTCGTAATCCTCAGTCAAAGCATGGCTTGGGGCTGACAGTTTTAATGGACCTAGGGGGCGCTAATACAGAAAATAGGCCACGCCCACAAACTTAAGCTGACCTTTTCTATTGGGGGTCAGACTAGGATCACTCACAACAATGGTCGAGGTGATATCACGATAAATGAAGAAATGAGAGGCAAACGTATTTCCATGGCGTGATGGCGAATTTCGCCATGCTCCCAAAGCCCCGCCTTTTTGCAAAACCTTCCAGTACTGGAGACCAAGTGACCTCAACTTGCCTGCTGCTATTTACCAGAGATTCCTGGTGATTGGGTAAAAGGAGTCCAATAAGGAGCTGTGAAAAAAAGAGTGGCGTGGCGAAAGGTCAAAGTTTGAGGCTTAGCCACGCCCACACCTTTATACTTATTTAAAATCCGACGGTTGAATTTTTTCCTCTATGTCTTAAGACTATATAGCAGAAGTTTGAAAGTGATTGGTGAAAAGGGCGACGGAGTATCACTCTCCAAACAACGTGTGTGAAAACCACTAAATCGCGCACTTGGACCAAAATGGCCGACTTCCTGTGCGACTTTGCACTTGGCTTCAAGAGACTTTTTTGTAGGTCCTGAGACACCACATTAGTGTACCAAATTTCGTAATCCTCAGTCAAAGCATGGCTTGGGGCTGACAGTTTTAATGGTCCTAGGGGGCGCTATTTCAGAAAATAGGCCACGCCCACCAGATGTTCACATCAGATCTTTTGGGGGGCCGGACTAGGATCACTCACAAGAAGTTTCGTGACGATATCTTTGGAAATGACGAAATGGGAGGCAAACGTAAGGCCAAGGCGGTATGCCTGAATTCGCCGCGCCGCCACAGCCCCGCCCTCTGCCGAAAACTCCCATAAAGTGACGCCAAGCAACCCCCACTTGTCTTGAGTTACCAGCTACAAATTTGTGGTGATTAAGTGAAATGGGGCAATTTGGGACCTTTCACAGTAAAACTTGATCTTTTTGGTCCTGAGGGGGCGGGGCTTGTGTGATGTCATCATCCGACCATTCAATTTACTTTGTGGGTGGATGACGAATGACCACAGAAAGTTTGGTAACTCTATTCCATTCAGTTATGAAGTTATAGCAATTTAAATATTTTTGGCGAGTAGTCAAACTTCGAGGCCTGGCTCCGCCCCTTCAACATATACGAAAACTCAGAATCCTTATCTCATTTTGTTCGCCCATCCCTTCTGAGCAATTTTACACAATTTTTGAGACGATCGTGCGAAAAATGATCGAGCAATCCAATCAGAAACGGACCCTAAAAACGGCAAAAACGGCAAAAAATCGCCATTTCAACCCAAAATGGCCGACTTCCTGTTTCATATTGACCATGGTTGCAAGAGACTTTTCTGTGCGGACTGTTGAGTACTACAAGTGTACCAAATTTCATAACTGTACGATAAACTAAGCTTTATGGAGAGGGGTTTTTTTCACTTTGTAGGGGGCGCTGTTCAGCCATTTTCTTTGCGATTTTTTTGGGACCTTTAAAATATCAAATTTTTCACCAGGCCTGACAAGTGTGCAAAATATTGTGAGTTTTGGGTTATGTTAAGGTCCCCAAAAAGCTGTTCAAAGGGGGCACGGAATAACAAAAAATAATTAAAGCTGCAAGCAGCGTCGTTCGGCCCTCGCAGCGAAGCTGCTCACCCTCCTTCAGCACCCCCTCCGCTCCATCCCCGACGCTCTCCAAACCCGGCTCCGCGCTTCTCCATCCTGGCCGGCAGCCGAGGGCATCAGGGCATGCCTGTCGGAACAGAAAGTCAGCCACCCCAACACCGGAAACCGTGAAAGGCCTCCTCGTCCACACCTCACCCTGACTCAGCATCCCTTCTGAGCCCACCATTACATGTCTCACCCCTAGGAGATACTCTATCTTTACCACACTGGTGATGTGATGTTCAGTCTCGGGCAAATCCGAGGATGTTTGTGGAAGTTACAGTCAAACGTAAGGTCACAGCGTCACGCCAGAAATCGCCATGGCATCAAAGCCCCTCACTTTCTGAAAAGCTATCAGATCTGAATGGTCATTACAACATCATGAAGACAGTGCATGACCTTAGTGTCATCTTGACTAAATTAGAGGGGACAAATATGGGCAGTTCACCATAAAACAATAGACTTCCTTTAGTCAGGGGGCGGGGCTTAGGTGATGTCAGCTGTCCACATTGTCACTGTCTTCAGATGTGGTCAGTGATCACACAGACAAAGTATGAAATTGATCTGATCATGCACATGGGAGTTATTAAGTCAAATAAAGTAATGGCGACTGGTCAAAGTTTGAGGCTTAGCCACGCCCATACCTTTATACTTATTTAAAATCCGACGGTTGAATTTTTTCCTCTATGTCTTAAGAGTATATAGCAGGAGTTTGAAGGTGATCGGTGGAAAAGGCGAGGAGATATCATTCTCCTTATAACGTGTGCGAAAACCACTAAATTGAGTAATTGCACCAAAATGGCCGACCTCCTGTGCGACATTGCGCTTGGCTCCAAGAGACTTTTTTGTAGGTCCTGAGACACTACATTAGTGTGCCAAATTTTGTGATCCTCAGTCAAAGCATGGCTTGGGGCTGACTGTTTTAATGGTCCTAGGGGGCACTGTTTTGGAAAATAGGCCACACCCACAAACTTCAGCTGTCCAATTATATTAGGGGTCAGAGTAGGATCACTCATCAGAAATTGTGTGGCAATGTCACAATGATTGAAGAAATGAGAGACAAACGTATTTCCATGGCGTGATGGCGAATTTCGCCATGCTCCCAAAGCCCCGCCTTTATTCGAAACCTGCCAGTACTATAGACCTAGTGACCTCAACTTGTCTGCTGCTATTTGCCACTGTTTGGTGGTGATTGGATAAAAGGAGTCCAATAGGGAGCTGTGAAAAAAAGAGTGGCGTGGCGACAAGTCAGAGTTTGAGGCTTAGCCACGCCCACACCTTTATACTTATTTAAAATCCGACGGTTGAATTTTTTCATCTATGTCTTAAGAGTATATAGCAGAAGTGTGAAGGCGATTGGTGAAAAGGGCGACGGAGCATCACTCTCCAAACAACGTGTGCGAAAACCACTAAATCACGCACTTGGACCAAAATGGCCGACTTCCTGTGCGACTTTGCACTTGGCTCCAAGAGACTTTTTTGTAGGTCCTGAGACACCACATTAGTGTACCACATTTCGTAATCCTCAGTCAAAGCATGGCTTGGGGCTGTCAGTTTTAATGGTCCTAGGGGGCGCTATTTCAGCAAATAGACCACGCCCACCGGAATGTCACATCAGATTTTTTGGGGGGCCGGACTAGCATCACTCACAAGAAGTTTTGTGGCGATATCTCTAGAAATGACGAAATGGGAGGCAAACGTAAGGCCTAAGTGGTACGCCTGAGTTCGCCGCGCCGCCACAGCCCCGCCTTCTGCAGAAAACTCCCATAAAGTGACGCCAAGCAACCCCAACTTGTCTTCAGTTACCTGATACAAATTTGGGATGATTATTTGAAAGGGCAAATTTTGGAAAATTTCCCAGTAAAACTTGACCTTTTAAGTCCTGAAGGGGCGGGGCTTATGTGACATCATCAATTGACCATTCATTTGTCTTCGGGGGGCGATGATGATTGTCCATAGAAAGTTACTTTAACTGTAATTCTTTCATTTATGAAATTATAGCAATTTGAATTTTTTTGGCGAGTGCTCGAACTTTGAGGCCTGGTCCCGCCCCTTCAGTATTTACGAAAAGTCAATTTTATTGTCTCATTTTAATCGTCCGTCGCTTCTGTTCGATCGCACACTATTTTTGAGACGATCGTGCGAAAAATGACCAAACTGTTCAACCAAATATAGACCCAAGAAATGGCCGAAACAGGGTCAAAATGGCCACTTTAGTCCAAAATGGCCGACTTCCTGTTTGATATTGACCATGGATGCAAGAGGCTTTTCTGTGCGTATTGTTGAGTTCTACAAGTGTACCAAATTTCATAACTGTACGATAAACTAAGCTTTATGGAGAGGGGTATTTTTCACTTTCTAGGGGGCGCTGTTCAGCCATTCTTTTATGAACTTTCACATTGCCAGTGAAATACGTAAATTTCACGCACTTTCAATATTGGGCCAGAATTTGGTGACTTTTTGGATATGCTAAGACCCCCTAAAGGCCAGTCAAAGACGCGGAAGAAAAAAGAAAGAAAGAAAGCGTAATAATAAACGGAGCAGATACAATAGGCCTTCGCAGCTTCACTGCTCGGGCCTAATAATAATCAGAGCAAAAACAAGAGGCCTTCGCAGCGCTTTCGCTGCTCGGGCCTAATAATAATCAGAGCAAAAACAAGAGGCCTTCGCAGCGCTTTCGCTGCTCGGGCCTAATTAAAGCTGCAAGCAGCGTCGTTCGGCCCTCGCAGCTCCGCGCCGCTCCGGCCTGGCCGGCAGCCCGGGGCACCAGGGCACGTCTGGCAGAACAGAAACGTCAACCACCCCGACACCAGAAACCGCAAATGGCCTCCTCGTCCGCACCTCACCCTGACTCAGCATCCCCTCTGAGCTCACCATTAAATTGAATTGTAAGGTTACGGCGTTACGCCAGAATTCGCCATGGCATCAAAGCCCCTCCCTATCTGGAAAGCTATCAGATCTGAATGGTCATTACAGCATCATGAAGACCGTGCATGACCTTAGTGTCATGTTGACTAAATTAGAGGGGACAAATATGGGCATTTCAGCATAAAACAATAGACTTCCTGTATTCAGGGGGCGGGGCTTAGGTGATGTCAGCTGTCCACATTGTCATTGTTTAAAGATATGGTCAATGATCACACAGACAAAGTTCGAAAAAGATCTGATCATGCACATGGGAGTTATTAAGTCAAGTAAAGTAATGGCGAAAGGTCAAAGTTTGAGACTTAGCCACGCCCACACCTTTCAACTTTTGAAAAATCCGACGGTTGAATTTTTTCTCCTATGTCTTAAGAGTAAATAGCAGAAGTTTGAAGGCGATTGGTGAAAAGGGCAACGGAGCATCACTCTCCAAACAACGTGTGCCAAAACAACTAAATCGCGTACTTGGACCAAAATGCCCGACTTCCTGTGCGACTTTGCACTTGGCTCCAAGAGACTTTTTTGTAGGTCCGGAGACACCTCATTAGTGTACCAAATTTCGTAATCCTCAGTCAAAGAATGGCTAGGGGCTGACAGTTTTAATGGTCCTAGGGGGCGCTATTTCAGAAAAATGGCCACGCCCACAAATTTTAGCTGTCCATTTCTATTGGGGGTCAGACTAGGATCACTCACAACAAATTTCGAGGTGATATCTCGATAACTTAAGAAATGAGAGGCAAACGTATTTCCATGGCGTGATGGCGATTTTCGCCATGCTCCCAAAGCCCCGCCTTTTTTCAAAACCTTCCAGTACTGAAGACAAAGTAACCTCAACTTGTCTACTGCTGTTTGCCACAGAATCCTGGTGTTTGGGTAAAAGGAGTCCAGTAGGGAGCTGTGAAAAAAAGAGTGGCGTGGCGACAGGTCAAAGTTTGAGGCTTAGCCACGCCCACACCTTTCAACTTTTGAAAAATCCGACGGTTGAATTTTTTCCCCTATGTCTTAAGGGTATATAGCAGAAGTTTGAAGGAGATTGGTGAAAAGGGCGACGGAGCATCACTCTCCAAACAACGTGTGCGAAAACCACTAAATCGCGTACTTGATCCAAAATGGCCGACTTCCTGTGCGACTTTGAACTTGACTCCAAGAGACTTTTTTGTAGGTCCTGAGACACCACATTAGTGTACCAAATTTCGTAATCCTCAGTCAAAGCATGGCTTGGGGCTAATAGTTTTAATGGTCCTAGGGGGCGCTATTTCAGAAAATAGGCCACGCCCACCAGATGTTCACATCAGATCTTTTGGGGGGCCGGACTAGGATCACTCACAAGAAGTTTCGTGACGATATCTTTGGAAATGACGAAATGGGAGGCAAACGTAAGGCCAAGGCGGTACGCCTGAATTCGCCGCGCCACCACAGCCCCGCCCTCTGCCGAAAACTCCCATAAAGTGACGCCAAGCAACCCCCACTTGTCTTGAGTTACCAGCTACAAATTTGTGGTGATTAAGTGAAATGGGGCAATTTGGGACCTTTCACAGTAAAACTTGATCTTTTTGGTCCTGAGGGGGCGGGGCTTGTGTGATGTCATCATCCGACCTTTCAATTTACTTTGTGGGTGGATGACGAATGACCACAGAAAGTTTGGTAACTCTATTCCATTCAGTTATGAAGTTATAGCAATTTAAATATTTTTGGCGAGTAGTCAAACTTCGAGGCCTGGCTCCGCCCCTTCAACATATACGAAAACTCAGAATCCTTATCTCATTTTGTTCGCCCATCCCTTCTGAGCAATTTTACACAATTTTTGAGACGATCGTGCGAAAAATGATCGAGCAATCCAATCAGAAACGGACCCTAAAAACGGCAAAAACGGCAAAAAATCGCCATTTCAACCCAAAATGGCCGACTTCCTGTTTGATATTGACCATGGTTGCAAGAGACTTTTCTGTGCGGACTGTTGAGTACTACAAGTGTACCAAATTTCATAACTGTACGATAAACTAAGCTTTATGGAGAGGGGTTTTTTTCACTTTGTAGGGGGCGCTGTTCAGCCATTTTCTTTGCGATTTTTTTGGGACCTTTAAAATATCAAATTTTTCACCAGGCCTGACAAGTGTGCAAAATATTGTGAGTTTTGGGGTATGTTAAGGTCCCCAAAAAGCTGTTCAAAGGGGGCACGGAATAACAAAAAATAATTAAAGCTGCAAGCAGCGTCGTTCGGCCCTCGCAGCTCCGCGCCGCTCCGGCCTGGCCGGCAGCCCGGGGCACCAGGGCACGTCCGCAGAACACAAACGTCGACCACCCCAACACCAGAAACTGCTAACGGCCACCTTGTCCGCAACTCACCCTGACTCAGCATCCCCTTTGAGCCCACCATTATATTTTATGTCTCACCACTAGGGAATCCTCTATCTTTACCACACTGGTGGTGTGATGACAGTGACCAACTTTAATGCTATTCTGACCATGTTTTTTAAAGTTATCGAAGGATAACGTTATCTAGGTGGCGCTGTGACCAACTACAGAAAAGTCCCATTGAGGTCAGCTTTGGTGACATTATATAACATTCACCAACCGTTTGTGCCTCATTGGCTAAAGGGCATGATTGTTCATTGCCATATTCAGTTTCGGGCAAATCGGAGGCCGTTTGTGGAAGTTACAGTCAAATGTAAGGTCATGGCGTCACGCCAGCATTCACCATGGCATCAAAGCCCCTCCCTTTCTGGAAAGCTATCAGATCTGAATGGTCTTTAAAACATCATGAAGACACTGTATGACCTGAGTGTCATTTTCATTAAATTAGAGGGGACAAATATGGGCATTTCACCATAAAACAATAGACTTCCTGTTGTCAGGGGGCGGGGCTTAGGTGATGTCAGCTGTCCACATTGTCGTTGTCTTGAGATGTGGTCAGTGATCACACAGACAAAGTTTGAATTAGATCTGATCATGCACATGGGAGTTAAGTCAAGTAATGTCATGGCGAAAGGTCAAAGTTTGAGGCTTAGCCACGCCCACACCTTTATACTTATTTAAAATCCGACGGTTGAATTTTTTCCCCTTTGACTTAAAAGTACATAGCATAAGTTTGAAGGTGATCGGTGTAAAGGGCAACGGGCCATCAATGTCCAAACAACGTGTGCGAAAACCACTAAATCGAGTACTTGGACCAAAATGGCCGACCTCCTGTGCGAAATTGCGCTTGGCTCCAAGAGACTTTTTTGTAGGTCCAGAGACCCTACATGAGTGTACCAATTTTCGTAATCCTCAGTCAAACCTTGTCTTGGGGCTGACAGTTTTAATGGTCCTAGGGGGCGCTATTTCAGAATATAGGCCACGCCCACAAATCTCAGATGCCCATTTCTATTGGGGTTCAGACTAGGATCACTCACCAGACATTTTGTGGCGATGTCACGATAATTGAAGAAATGAGAGGCAAACGTATTGCCATGGCGTGATGGCGAATTTCGCCATGCTCCCAAAGCCCCGCCTTTTTTCAAAACCTGCCAGTACTGTAGACCAAGTGACCTCAACTTGTCAGCTGCTATTTACCAGAGATTCCAGGTGATTGGGTAAAAGGAGTCCAATAGGGAGCTGTGAAAAAAAGAGTGGCGTGGCGAAAGGTCAAAGTTTGAGGCTTAGCCACGCCCACACCTTTATACTTATTTAAAATCCGACGGTTGAATTTTTTCCTCTATGTCTTAAGAGGATATAGCAGAAGTTTGAAGGTGATTGGTGAAAAGGGCGATGGAGCATCACTCTCCAAACAACGTGTGCGAAAACCACTAAATCGAGTACTTGGACCAAAATGGCCGACTTCCTGTGCGACTTTGCACTTGGCTCCAAGAGACTTTTTTGTAGGTCCTGAGACACCACATTAGGGGACCAAATTTCGTAATCCTCAGTCAAAGCATGGCTTGGGGCTGACAGTTTTAATGGTCCTAGGGGGCGCTAATTCAGAAAATAGGCCACGCCCACAAACTTAAACTGACCATTTCTATTGGGGGTCAGACTAGGATCACTCACAACAAATTTTGAGGTGATATCACGATAAATGAAGAAATGAGAGGCAAACGTATTTCCATGGCGTGATGGCGAATTTCGCTATGCTCCCAAAGCCCCGCCTTTTTTCAAAACCTTCCAGTACTGGAGACCAAGTGACCTCAACTTGCCTGCTGCTATTTACCAGAGATTCCTGGTGATTGGGTAAAAGGAGTCCAATAGGGAGCTGTGAAAAAAAGAGTGGCGTGGCGAAAGGTCAAAGTTTGAGGCTTAGCCACACCCACACCTTTATACTTATTTAAAATCCGACGGTTGAATTTTTTCCTCTATGTCTTAAGAGTAAATAGCAGAAGCTCGAAGGCGATTGGTGAAAAGGGCGACGGAGCATCACTCTCCAAACAACGTGTGTGAAAACCACTAAATCGCGCACTTGGACCAAAATGGCCGACTTCCTGTGCGACTTTGCACTTGGCTCCAAGAGACTTTTTTGTAGGTCCTGAGACACCACATTATTGTACCAAATTTCGTAATCCTCAGTCAAAGCATGGCTTGGGGCTGACAGTTTTAATGGTCCTAGGGGGCGCTAATACAGAAAATAGGCCACGCCCACAAACTTAAGCTGACCTTTTCTATTGGGGGTCAGACTAGGATCACTCACAACAATGGTCGAGGTGATATCACGATAAATGAAGAAATGAGAGGCAAACGTATATCCATGGCGTGATGGCGAATTTCGCCATGCTCCCAAAGCCCCGCCTTTTTTCAAAACCTTCCAGTACTGGAGACCAAGTGACCTCAACTTGCCTGCTGCTATTTACCAGAGATTCCTGGTGATTGGGTAAAAGGAGTCCAATAAGGAGCTGTGAAAAAAAGAGTGGCGTGGCGAAAGGTCAAAGTTTGAGGCTTAGCCACGCCCACACCTTTATACTTATTTAAAATCCGACGGTTGAATTTTTTCCTCTATGTCTTAAGACTATATAGCAGAAGTTTGAAAGTGATTGGTGAAAAGGGCGACGGAGTATCACTCTCCAAACAACGTGTGTGAAAACCACTAAATCGCGCACTTGGACCAAAATGGCCGACTTCCTGTGCGACTTTGCACTTGGCTCCAAGAGACTTTTTTGTAGGTCCTGAGACACCACATTAGTGTACCAAATTTCGTAATCCTCAGTCAAAGCATGGCTTGGGGCTGACAGTTTTAATGGTCCTAGGGGGCGCTATTTCAGAAAATTGGCCACGCCCACCGGATGTTCACGTCAGATTTTTTGGGGGGCCAGACTAGGATCACTCACAAGAAGTTTCGTGACGACATCTTTAGAAATAAAGAAATGGGAGGCAAACGTAAGGCCACGGCGGTACGCCTTACTTCGCCGCGCCGCCACAGCCCCGCCCTCTGCCGAAAACTCCCATAAAGTGACGCCAAGCAACCCCCACTTGCCTTGAATTACCAGCTCCAAATTTGTGGTGATTAAGTGAAATGGGGCAATTTGGGATCTTTCACAGTAAAACTTGACCTTTTTGGTCCTGAGGGGGCGGGGCTTGTGTGATGTCATCAACCGACCATTCAATTTACTTTGTGGGTCGATGACAAATGACCACAGAAAGTTTGGTAACTCTATTCCATTCAATTATGAAGTTATAGCAATTTAAATTTTTTTGGCGAGTAGTCAAACTTTGAGGCCTGGCTCCGCCCCTTCAACATATACGAAAACTCAGAATCCTTATCTCATTTTGTTCGCCCATCCCTTCTGAGCAATTTTACACAATTTTTGAGACGATCGTGCGAAAAATGATCGAGCAATCCAATCAGAGACGGACCCTAAAAACGGCAAAAACGGCAAAAAATTGCCATTTCAACCCAAAATGGCCGACTTCCTGTTTGATATTGACCATGGTTGCAAGAGACTTTTCTGTGCGGACTGTTGAGTACTACAAGTGTACCAAATTTCATAACTGTACGATAAACTAAGCTTTATGGAGAGGGTTTTTTTTCACTTTGTAGGGGGCGCTGTTCAGCCATTTTCTTTGCGATTTTTTTGGGAACTTTAAAATATCAAATTTTTCACCAGGCCTGACAAGTGTGCAAAATATTGTGAGTTTTGGGGTATGTTAAGGTCCCCAAAAAGCTGTTCAAAGGGGGCACGGAATAACAAAAAATAATAATAATCAGAGCAAAAACAAGAGGCCTTCGCAGCGCTTTCGCTGCTCGGGCCTAATTAAAGCTGCAAGCAGCGTCGTTCGGCCCTCGCAGCTCCGCGCCGCTCCGGCCTGGCCGGCAGCCCGGGGCACCAGGGCACGTCTGGCAGAACAGAAACGTCAACCACCCCGACACCAGAAACCGCAAATGGCCTCCTCGTCCGCACCTCACCCTGACTCAGCATCCCCTCTGAGCTCACCATTAAATTGAATTGTAAGGTTACGGCGTTACGCCAGAATTCGCCATGGCATCAAAGCCCCTCCCTATCTGGAAAGCTATCAGATCTGAATGGTCATTACAGCATCATGAAGACCGTGCATGACCTTAGTGTCATGTTGACTAAATTAGAGGGGACAAATATGGGCATTTCAGCATAAAACAATAGACTTCCTGTATTCAGGGGGCGGGGCTTAGGTGATGTCAGCTGTCCACATTGTCATTGTTTAAAGATATGGTCAATGATCACACAGACAAAGTTCGAAAAAGATCTGATCATGCACATGGGAGTTATTAAGTCAAGTAAAGTAATGGCGAAAGGTCAAAGTTTGAGACTTAGCCACGCCCACACCTTTCAACTTTTGAAAAATCCGACGGTTGAATTTTTTCTCCTATGTCTTAAGAGTAAATAGCAGAAGTTTGAAGGCGATTGGTGAAAAGGGCAACGGAGCATCACTCTCCAAACAACGTGTGCCAAAACAACTAAATCGCGTACTTGGACCAAAATGCCCGACTTCCTGTGCGACTTTGCACTTGGCTCCAAGAGACTTTTTTGTAGGTCCGGAGACACCTCATTAGTGTACCAAATTTCGTAATCCTCAGTCAAAGAATGGCTAGGGGCTGACAGTTTTAATGGTCCTAGGGGGCGCTATTTCAGAAAAATGGCCACGCCCACAAATTTTAGCTGTCCATTTCTATTGGGGGTCAGACTAGGATCACTCACAACAAATTTCGAGGTGATATCTCGATAACTTAAGAAATGAGAGGCAAACGTATTTCCATGGCGTGATGGCGATTTTCGCCATGCTCCCAAAGCCCCGCCTTTTTTCAAAACCTTCCAGTACTGAAGACAAAGTAACCTCAACTTGTCTACTGCTGTTTGCCACAGAATCCTGGTGTTTGGGTAAAAGGAGTCCAGTAGGGAGCTGTGAAAAAAAGAGTGGCGTGGCGACAGGTCAAAGTTTGAGGCTTAGCCACGCCCACACCTTTCAACTTTTGAAAAATCCGACGGTTGAATTTTTTCCCCTATGTCTTAAGGGTATATAGCAGAAGTTTGAAGGAGATTGGTGAAAAGGGCGACGGAGCATCACTCTCCAAACAACGTGTGCGAAAACCACTAAATCGCGTACTTGATCCAAAATGGCCGACTTCCTGTGCGACTTTGAACTTGACTCCAAGAGACTTTTTTGTAGGTCCTGAGACACCACATTAGTGTACCAAATTTCGTAATCCTCAGTCAAAGCATGGCTTGGGGCTAATAGTTTTAATGGTCCTAGGGGGCGCTATTTCAGAAAATAGGCCACGCCCACCAGATGTTCACATCAGATCTTTTGGGGGGCCGGACTAGGATCACTCACAAGAAGTTTCGTGACGATATCTTTGGAAATGACGAAATGGGAGGCAAACGTAAGGCCAAGGCGGTACGCCTGAATTCGCCGCGCCACCACAGCCCCGCCCTCTGCCGAAAACTCCCATAAAGTGACGCCAAGCAACCCCCACTTGTCTTGAGTTACCAGCTACAAATTTGTGGTGATTAAGTGAAATGGGGCAATTTGGGACCTTTCACAGTAAAACTTGATCTTTTTGGTCCTGAGGGGGCGGGGCTTGTGTGATGTCATCATCCGACCTTTCAATTTACTTTGTGGGTGGATGACGAATGACCACAGAAAGTTTGGTAACTCTATTCCATTCAGTTATGAAGTTATAGCAATTTAAATATTTTTGGCGAGTAGTCAAACTTCGAGGCCTGGCTCCGCCCCTTCAACATATACGAAAACTCAGAATCCTTATCTCATTTTGTTCGCCCATCCCTTCTGAGCAATTTTACACAATTTTTGAGACGATCGTGCGAAAAATGATCGAGCAATCCAATCAGAAACGGACCCTAAAAACGGCAAAAACGGCAAAAAATCGCCATTTCAACCCAAAATGGCCGACTTCCTGTTTGATATTGACCATGGTTGCAAGAGACTTTTCTGTGCGGACTGTTGAGTACTACAAGTGTACCAAATTTCATAACTGTACGATAAACTAAGCTTTATGGAGAGGGGTTTTTTTCACTTTGTAGGGGGCGCTGTTCAGCCATTTTCTTTGCGATTTTTTTGGGACCTTTAAAATATCAAATTTTTCACCAGGCCTGACAAGTGTGCAAAATATTGTGAGTTTTGGGGTATGTTAAGGTCCCCAAAAAGCTGTTCAAAGGGGGCACGGAATAACAAAAAATAATTAAAGCTGCAAGCAGCGTCGTTCGGCCCTCGCAGCTCCGCGCCGCTCCGGCCTGGCCGGCAGCCCGGGGCACCAGGGCACGTCCGCAGAACACAAACGTCGACCACCCCAACACCAGAAACTGCTAACGGCCACCTTGTCCGCAACTCACCCTGACTCAGCATCCCCTTTGAGCCCACCATTATATTTTATGTCTCACCACTAGGGAATCCTCTATCTTTACCACACTGGTGGTGTGATGACAGTGACCAACTTTAATGCTATTCTGACCATGTTTTTTAAAGTTATCGAAGGATAACGTTATCTAGGTGGCGCTGTGACCAACTACAGAAAAGTCCCATTGAGGTCAGCTTTGGTGACATTATATAACATTCACCAACCGTTTGTGCCTCATTGGCTAAAGGGCATGATTGTTCATTGCCATATTCAGTTTCGGGCAAATCGGAGGCCGTTTGTGGAAGTTACAGTCAAATGTAAGGTCATGGCGTCACGCCAGCATTCACCATGGCATCAAAGCCCCTCCCTTTCTGGAAAGCTATCAGATCTGAATGGTCTTTAAAACATCATGAAGACACTGTATGACCTGAGTGTCATTTTCATTAAATTAGAGGGGACAAATATGGGCATTTCACCATAAAACAATAGACTTCCTGTTGTCAGGGGGCGGGGCTTAGGTGATGTCAGCTGTCCACATTGTCGTTGTCTTGAGATGTGGTCAGTGATCACACAGACAAAGTTTGAATTAGATCTGATCATGCACATGGGCGTTATTAAGTCAAGTAATGTCATGGCGAAAGGTCAAAGTTTGAGGCTTAGCCACGCCCACACCTTTATACTTATTTAAAATCCGACGGTTGAATTTTTTCCCCTTTGACTTAAAAGTACATAGCATAAGTTTGAAGGTGATCGGTGTAAAGGGCAACGGGCCATCAATGTCCAAACAACGTGTGCGAAAACCACTAAATCGAGTACTTGGACCAAAATGGCCGACCTCCTGTGCGAAATTGCGCTTGGCTCCAAGAGACTTTTTTGTAGGGCCAGAGACCCTACATGAGTGTACCAATTTTCGTAATCCTCAGTCAAACCTTGTCTTGGGGCTGACAGTTTTAATGGTCCTAGGGGGCGCTATTTCAGAATATAGGCCACGCCCACAAATCTCAGATGCCCATTTCTATTGGGGGTCAGACTAGGATCACTCACCAGACATTTTGTGGCGATGTCACGATAATTGAAGAAATGAGAGGCAAACGTATTGCCATGGCGTGATGGCGAATTTCGCCATGCTCCCAAAGCCCCGCCTTTTTTCAAAACCTGCCAGTACTGTAGACCAAGTGACCTCAACTTGTCAGCTGCTATTTACCAGAGATTCCAGGTGATTGGGTAAAAGGAGTCCAATAGGGAGCTGTGAAAAAAAGAGTGGCGTGGCGAAAGGTCAAAGTTTGAGGCTTAGCCACGCCCACACCTTTATACTTATTTAAAATCCGACGGTTGAATTTTTTCCTCTATGTCTTAAGAGTATATAGCAGAAGCTCGAAGGCGATTGGTGAAAAGGGCGACGGAGCATCACTCTCCAAACAACGTGTGTGAAAACCACTAAATCGCGCACTTGGACCAAAATGGCCGACTTCCTGTGCGACTTTGCACTTGGCTCCAAGAGACTTTTTTGTAGGTCCTGAGACACCACATTAGTGTACCAAATTTCGTAATCCTCAGTCAAAGCATGGCTTGGGGCTGACAGTTTTAATGGTCCTAGGGGGCGCTAATACAGAAAATAGGCCACGCCCACAAACTTAAGCTGACCTTTTCTATTGGGGGTCAGACTAGGATCACTCACAACAATGGTCGAGGTGATATCACGATAAATGAAGAAATGAGAGGCAAACGTATTTCCATGGCGTGATGGCGAATTTCGCCATGCTCCCAAAGCCCCGCCTTTTTGCAAAACCTTCCAGTACTGGAGACCAAGTGACCTCAACTTGCCTGCTGCTATTTACCAGAGATTCCTGGTGATTGGGTAAAAGGAGTCCAATAAGGAGCTGTGAAAAAAAGAGTGGCGTGGCGAAAGGTCAAAGTTTGAGGCTTAGCCACGCCCACACCTTTATACTTATTTAAAATCCGACGGTTGAATTTTTTCCTCTATGTCTTAAGACTATATAGCAGAAGTTTGAAAGTGATTGGTGAAAAGGGCGACGGAGTATCACTCTCCAAACAACGTGTGTGAAAACCACTAAATCGCGCACTTGGACCAAAATGGCCGACTTCCTGTGCGACTTTGCACTTGGCTTCAAGAGACTTTTTTGTAGGTCCTGAGACACCACATTAGTGTACCAAATTTCGTAATCCTCAGTCAAAGCATGGCTTGGGGCTGACAGTTTTAATGGTCCTAGGGGGCGCTATTTCAGAAAATAGGCCACGCCCACCAGATGTTCACATCAGATCTTTTGGGGGGCCGGACTAGGATCACTCACAAGAAGTTTCGTGACGATATCTTTGGAAATGACGAAATGGGAGGCAAACGTAAGGCCAAGGCGGTACGCCTGAATTCGCCGCGCCGCCACAGCCCCGCCCTCTGCCGAAAACTCCCATAAAGTGACGCCAAGCAACCCCCACTTGTCTTGAGTTACCAGCTACAAATTTGTGGTGATTAAGTGAAATGGGGCAATTTGGGACCTTTCACAGTAAAACTTGATCTTTTTGGTCCTGAGGGGGCGGGGCTTGTGTGATGTCATCATCCGACCTTTCAATTTACTTTGTGGGTGGATGACGAATGACCACAGAAAGTTTGGTAACTCTATTCCATTCAGTTATGAAGTTATAGCAATTTAAATATTTTTGGCGAGTAGTCAAACTTCGAGGCCTGGCTCCGCCCCTTCAACATATACGAAAACTCAGAATCCTTATCTCATTTTGTTCGCCCATCCCTTCTGAGCAATTTTACACAATTTTTGAGACGATCGTGCGAAAAATGATCGAGCAATCCAATCAGAAACGGACCCTAAAAACGGCAAAAACGGCAAAAAATCGCCATTTCAACCCAAAATGGCCGACTTCCTGTTTGATATTGACCATGGTTGCAAGAGACTTTTCTGTGCGGACTGTTGAGTACTACAAGTGTACCAAATTTCATAACTGTACGATAAACTAAGCTTTATGGAGAGGGGTTTTTTTCACTTTGTAGGGGGCGCTGTTCAGCCATTTTCTTTGCGATTTTTTTGGGACCTTTAAAATATCAAATTTTTCACCAGGCCTGACAAGTGTGCAAAATATTGTGAGTTTTGGGGTATGTTAAGGTCCCCAAAAAGCTGTTCAAAGGGGGCACGGAATAACAAAAAATAATTAAAGCTGCAAGCAGCGTCGTTCGGCCCTCGCAGCTCCGCGCCGCTCCGGCCTGGCCGGCAGCCCGGGGCACCAGGGCATGTCTGGCAGAACAGAAACGTCAATCATCCCGTCACCGGAAACAGCAAATGGCCTCCTAGTCCGCACCTCACCCTGACTAAGCATCCCCTCTGAGCTCACCATTAAATTGAATTGTAAGGTTACGGCATACGCAAGAATTCGCCATGGCATCAAAGCCCCTCCCTTTCTGGAAAGCTATCAGATTTGAATGGCCATTACAGCATCATGAAGACAGTGCATGACCTAGGTGTCATGTTGACTAAATTAGAGGGGACAAATATGGGCATTTCAGCATAAAATAATAACTTCCTTTAGTCAGGGGGCGGGGCTTAGATGATGTCAGCTGTCCACATTGTCATTGTTTACAGATATGGTCAATGATCACACAGACAAAGTTCGAAAAAGATCTGATCATGCACATGGGAGTTATTAAGTCAAGTAATGGCGAAAGGTCAAAGTTTGAGGCTTAGCCACGCCCACACCTTTCAACTTTTGAAAAATCTGACGGTTGAATTTTTTCCCCTATGCCTTAAGAGTATATAGCAGAAGTTTGAAGGCGATTGGTGAAAAGGGCGACGGAGCATCACTCTCCAAACAACGTGTGCGAAAACCACTAAATCGCGTACTTGGACCAAAATGGCCGACTTCCTGTGCAATTTTGTGCTTGGCTCCAAGAGACTTTTTTGTAGGTCCTGGGACACCACATTAGTGTACCAAATTTCGTAATCCTCAGTGAAAGCATGGCTTGGGGCTATTAGTTTAAATGGTCCTAGGGGGCGCTATTTCAGAAATTAGGCCACGCCCACATATTTCAGCTGTCTATGTCTCTTTGGGGTCAGACTAGGATCACTCACCAGAAGTTTCGTAACGATATCACGATAAATGAAGAAATGAGAGGCAAACGTATTTCCATGGCGTGATGGCGATTTTCGCCATGCTCCCAAAGCCCCGCCTTTTTTTGAAACCTTCCAGTACTGGATACCAAGTGACCTCAAGTTGTCTACTGCTATTTGCCAGAGACTCCTGCTGATTGGGTAAAAGGAGTCCAGTAGGGAGCTGTGAAAAAAAGAGTGGCGCGGCGACAGGTCAAAGTTTGAGGCTTAGCCACGCCCACACCTTTCAACTTTTGAAAAATCCGACGGTTCAATTTTTTCCCCTATGCCTTAAGAGTATATAGCAGAAGTTTGAAGGCGATTGGTGAAAAGGGCGACGGAGCATCACTCTCCAAACAACGTGTGCGAAAACCACTAAATCGCGTACTTGGACCAAAATGGCCGACTTCCTGTGCAATTTTGTGCTTGGCTCCAAGAGACTTTTTTGTAGGCCCTGGGACACCACATTAGTGTACCAAATTTCGTAATCCTCAGTCAAAGCATGGCTTGGGGCTATTAGTTTAAATGGTCCTAGGGGGCGCTATTTCAGAAATTAGGCCACGCCCACATATTTCAGCTGTCTATGTCTCTTTGGGGTCAGACTAGGATCACTCACCAGAAGTTTCGTAATGATATCACGATAAATGAAGAAATGAGAGGCAAACGTATTTCCATGGCGTGATGGCGATTTTCGCCATGCTCCCAAAGCCCTGCCTTTTTTTGAAACCTTCCAGTACTGGAGACCAAGTGACCTCAAGTTGTCTACTGCTATTTGCCAGAGACTCCTGCTGATTGGGTAAAAGGAGTCCAGTAGGGAGCTGTGAAAAAAAGAGTGGCGCGGCGACAGGTCAAAGTTTGAGGCTTAGCCACGCCCACACCTTTCAACTTTTGAAAAATCCGACGGTTGAATTTTTTCCTCTATGTCTTAAGAGCAGATGGCAGAAGTTTGAAGGAGATTGGTGAAAATGGCGACGGAGCATCACTCTCCAAACAACGTGTGCGAAAACCACTAAATTGCGTACTTGGACCAAAATGGCCGACTTCCTGTGCAACTTTGCACTTGGCTCCAAGAGACTTTTTTGTAGGTCCTGAGACACCACATTAGTGTACCAAATTTCGTACTCCTCAGTCAAAGCATGGCTTGGGGCTGACAGTTTTAATGGTCCTAGGGGGCGCTATTTCAGAAAATAGGCCACGCCCACCGGATGTTCACATCAGATCTTTTGAGGGGCCGGACTAGGATCACTCACAACAAGTTTCATGATGATATCTTTAGAAATGACGAAATGGAAGGCAAACGTAAGGCCATGGCGGTACGCCTGACTTCGCCGCGCCGCCACAGCCCCACCTTCTGCCGAAAACTCCCATAAAGTGACGCCAAGCAACCTCCACTTGTCTTGAGTTAACAGCTACAAGTTTGTGGTGATTAAGTGAAATGGGGCAATTTGGGACCTTTCACAGTAAAACTTGACCTTTTTGGTCCTGAGGGGGCGGGGCTTGTGTGATGTCATCATCCGACCATTCAATTTACTTTGTGGCTGGATGACGAATGACCACAGAAAGTTTGGTAATTCTATTCCTTTCAGTTATGAAGTTATAGCAATTTAAAATTTTTTGGCGAGTAGTCAAACTTCGAGGCCTGGCCCCGCCCCTTCAACATGTACGAAAAGTCAGAATCTTTGTCTCATTTTGTTCGCCCATCCCTTCTGAGCAATTTTACACAATTTTTGAGACGATCGTGCAAAAAATGATCGAGCAATCCAATCAGAAACGGACCCTAAAAAGGGCCAAAACGGCAAAAAATCGCCATTTCAACCCAAAATGGCCGACTTCCTGTTTGATATTGACCATGCATGCAAGAGACTTTTCTGTGCGGACTGTTTAGTACTATAAATGTACCAAATTTCATAACTGTACGATAAACTAAGCTTTATGGAGAGGGGTTTTTTTCACTTTGTAGGGGGCGCTGTTCAGCCATTTTCTTTGCGATTTTTTTGTGACCTTTAAAATATCAAATTTTTCACCAGGCCTGACAAGTTTGCAAAATATTGTGAGTTTTGGGGTATGTTAAGGTCCCCAAAAAGCTGTTCAAAGGGGGCACGGAATAACAAAAACTAATCAGAGCAAAAACAAGAGGCCTTCGCAGCGCTTTCGCTGCTCGGGCCTAATTAAAGCTGCAAGCAGCGTCGTTCGGCCCTCGCAGCTCCGCGCCGCTCCGGCCTGGCCGGCAGCCCGGGGCAATAGGGCACGTCCACGGAACAGAAACGTCGACCACCCCGACACCAGAAACCGCAAACGATCACCTCGTCCGCACCTCACCCTGACTCAGCATCCCCTCTGAGGACACCATTATATTACACGTCTCACAACTAGGGCATACTCTACCTTTACGACTCTCGTGGATCTGATGACACAGACCAACTGTAATGCTTTTCTGACCACGTTGTTTGAAGTTATTGTAGGTTAAACTTATCTAGGGCCGCTGGAAAGCTTTCAGATCATGACAAATATGGGCATTTCACCATAAAACAATAGACTTCCTGTAGTAGAGGGCGGGACTTAGGGGATGTCAGCTGTCCACATTGGCATTGTCTTCAGATGTGGTCAGTGATCACACAGACAAAGTTTGATATAGATTAGATCATGCACATGGGAGTTATTAAGCCAAGAAATGTAATGGCGAAAGGTCAAAGTTTGAGGGTTAGCCACGCCCACACCTTTCAACTTTTGAAAAATCCGACGGTTGAATTTTTTCCCCTATGTCTTAAGAGGATATAGCAGGAGTTTGAAGGCAATTGGTGAAAAGGACGATGGGGCATAATACTCCAAACAATGTCTGCGAAAACCACTAAATTGAGTACTTGGACCAAAATGGCCGACTTCCTGTACGATTTTGCACTTGGCTCCAAGAGACTTTTTTTCCTGAGACAACACATTAGTGTACCAAATTTCGTAATCCTCAGTCAAAGCATGGCTTGGGGCTATTAGTTTAAAAGGTCCTAGGGGGCGCTATTTAAGGAAATAGGCCACGCCCACAAACTTCAGCTGTCTATTTCTCTTGGGGTCAGACTAGGATCACTCACCAGAAGTTTCGTAGTGATATCACGATAACTGAAGAAATGAGAGGCAAACGTATTTCCATGGCGTGATGGCGATTTTCGCCATGCTCCCAAAGCCCCGCCTTTTTTTGAAACCTGCCAGTACTGGAGACCAAGTGACCTCACGTTGTCTACTGCTATTTGCCAGAGATTCCTGCTGATTGGGTAAAAGGAGTCCAGTAGGGAGCTGTGAAAAAAGAGTGGCGTGGCGACAGGTCAAAGTTTGAGGCTTAGCCACGCCCACACCTTTCAACTTTTGAAAAATCCGACGGTTGAATTTTTTCCCCTACGTCTTAAGAGTATATAGCAGAAGTGTGAAAGCGATTGGTGAAAAAAGCAACGGAGCATCACTCTCCAAACAACGTGTACCAAAACAACTAAATCGCGTACTTGTACCAAAATGGCCGACTTCCTGTGCGACTTTGGACTTGGCTCCAAGAGACTTTTTTGTAGGTCCTGAGACTCCACATTAGTTTACCAAATTTCGTAATCCTCAGTCAAAGCATGGCTAGGGGCTGGCAGTTTTAATGGTCCTAGAGGGCGCTATTTCAGAAAATTGGCCACGCCCACAAATTTTAGCTGTCCATTTCTATTGGGGGTCAGACTAGGATCACTCACAACAAATTTCGAGGTGATATCTCGATAACTTAAGGAATGAGAGGCAAACGTATTTCCATGGCGTGATGGTGATTTTCGCCATGCTCCCAAAGCCCCGCCTTTTTTCAAAACCTGCCAGTACTGGAGACCAAGTAACCTCAAGTTGTCTACTGCTGTTTGCCACAGAATCCTGGTGTTTGGGTAAAAGGAGTCCAGTAGGGAGCTGTGAAAAAAAGAGTGGCGTGGCGACAGTTCAAAGTTTGAGGCTTAGCCACGCCCACACCTTTCAACTTTTGAAAAATCCGACGGTTGAATTTTTTCCCCTATGTCTTAAGAGTATATAGCAGAAGTTTGAAGGAGATTGGTGAAAAGGGCGACGGAGCATCACTCTCCAAACAACGTGTGCGAAAACAACTAAATCGCGCACTTGGACCAAAATGGCCGACTTCCTGTGCGACTTTGCACTTGGCTCCAAGAGACTTTTTTGTAGGTCCTGAGACACCACATTAGTGTACCAAATTTCGTAATCCTCAGTCAAAGCATGGCTTGGGGCTGACAGTTTTAATGGTCCTAGGGGGCGCTATTTCAGAAAATTGGCCACGCCCACCGGATGTTCACGTCAGATTTTTTGGGGGGCCAGACTAGGATCACTCACAAGAAGTTTCGTGACGACATCTTTAGAAATAAAGAAATGGGAGGCAAACGTAAGGCCACGGCGGTTCGCCTTACTTCGCCGCGCCGCCACAGCCCCGCCCTCTGCCGAAAACTCCCATAAAGTGACGCCAAGCAACCCCCACTTGCCTTGAGTTACCAGCTCCAAATTTGTGGTGATTAAGTGAAATGGGGCAATTTGGGACCTTTCACAGTAAAACTTGACCTTTTTGGTCCTGAGGGGGCGGGGCTTGTGTGATGTCATCAACCGACCATTCAATTTACTTTGTGGGTCGATGACAAATGACCACAGAAAGTTTGGTAACGCTATTCCATTCAATTATGAAGTTATAGCAATTTAAATTTTTTTGGCGAGTAGTCAAACTTTGAGGCCTGGCTCCGCCCCTTCAACATATACGAAAACTCAGAATCCTTATCTCATTTTGTTCGCCCATCCCTTCTGAGCAATTTTACACAATTTTTGAGACGATCGTGCGAAAAATGATCGAGCAATCCAATCAGAGACGGACCCTAAAAACGGCAAAAACGGCAAAAAATCGCCATTTCAACCCAAAATGGCCGACTTCCTGTTTGATATTGACCATGGTTGCAAGAGACTTTTCTGTGCGGACTGTTGAGTACTACAAGTGTACCAAATTTCATAACTGTACGATAAACTAAGCTTTATGGAGAGGGTTTTTTTTCACTTTGTAGGGGGCGCTGTTCAGCCATTTTCTTTGCGATTTTTTTGGGACCTTTAAAATATCAAATTTTTCACCAGGCCTGACAAGTGTGCAAAATATTGTGAGTTTTGGGGTATGTTAAGGTCCCCAAAAAGCTGTTCAAAGGGGGCACGGAATAACAAAAAATAATAATAATCAGAGCAAAAACAAGAGGCCTTCGCAGCGCTTTCGCTGCTCGGGCCTAATAATAATCAGAGCAAAAACAAGAGGCCTTCGCAGCGCTTTCGCTGCTCGGGCCTAATTAAAGCTGCAAGCAGCGTCGTTCGGCCCTCGCAGCTCTGCGCCGCTCCGGCCTGGCCAGCAGCCCGGGGCACCAGGGCACGTCTGGCAGAACAGAATCGTCAACCACCCCGACGCCAGAATCTGCAAATGGCTTCCTAGTCCGCACCTCACCCTGACTCAGCATCCCCTCTGAGCTCACCATTAAATTGAATTGTAAGGTTACGGCGTTACGCCAGAATTCGCCATGGCATAAAAGCCCCTCCCTTTCTGGAAAGCAATCAGATCTGAATGGTCATTACAACATCATGAAGACAGTGTATGACCTTAGTGTCATGTTCACTAAATTAGAGGGGACAAATATGGGTATTTCAGAATAAAAAATAGACTTCCTGTAGTCAGGGGGCGGGGCTTAGGTGATGTCAGCTGTCCACATTGTCATTTTTTACAGATATGGTCAATGATCACACAGACAAAGTTTGAAAAAGATCTGATCATGCACATGGGAGTTATTAAGTCAAGTAAAGTAATGGCGAAAGGTCAAAGTTTGAGGCTTAGCCACGCCCACACCTTTCAACTTTTGAAAAATCCGACGGTTGAATTTTTTCCCCTACGTCGTATGAGTATACAGCAGAAGTTTGAAAGTGATTGGTGAAAAGGGCGACAGAGCATCACTCTCCAAACAACGTGTGCGAAAACCACTAAATCGCGTACTTGGACCAAAATGGCCGACTTCCTGTGCGACTTTGTCCTGGCTCCAAGAGACTTTTTTGTAGGTCCTGAGACACCACATTAGTGTACCAAATTTCGTAATCCTCAGTCAAAGCATGGCTTGGGGCTATTAGTTTAAATGGTCCTAGGGGGCGCTATTTAAGAGAATAGGCCACGCCCACAAACTTCAGCTGTCTATTTCTCTTGGGGGTCAGACTAGGATCACTCACCAGAAGTTTCGTAGCGATATCACGATAACTGAAGAAATGAGAGGCAAACGTATTTCCATGGCGTGATGGCGATTTTCGCCATGCTCCCAAAGCCCCGCCTTTTTTCAAAACCTGCCAGTACTGGAGATTAAGTAACCTCAAGTTGTCTACTGCTGTTTCCCACAGAATCCTGGTGATTGGGTAAAAGGAGTCCAGTAGGGAGCTGTGAAAAAAAGAGTGGCGTGGCGACAGGTCAAAGTTTGAGGCTTAGCCACGCCCACACCTTTCAACTTTTGAAAAATCCGACGGTTGAATTTTTTCCCCTATGTCTTAAGAGTATATAGCAGAAGTTTGAAGGAGATTGGTGAAAAGGGCGACGGAGCATCACTCTCCAAACAACGTGTGCGAAAACCACTAAATCGCGTACTTGGACCAAAATGGCCGACTTCCTGTGCGACTTTGCACTTGGCTCCAAGAGACTTTTTTGTAGGTCCTGAGACACCACATTAGTGTACCAAATTTCGCAATCCTCAGTCAAAGCTTGGCTTGGGGCTATTAGTTTAAATGGACCTAGGGGGCGCTATTTAAGAGAATAGGCCACGCCCACAAACTTCAGCTGTCTACTTCTCTTGGGGGTCAGACTAGGATCACTCACCAGAAGTGTCGGAGCGATATCACGATAACTGAAGAAATGAGAGGCAAACGTATTTCCATGGCGTGATGGCGATTTTCGCCATGCTCCCAAAGCCCCGCCTTTTTTCAAAACCTGCCAGTACTGGAGACCAAGTAACCTCAAGTTGTCTACTGCTGTTTCCCACAGAATCCTGGTGATTGGGTAAAAGGAGTCCAGTAGGGAGCTGTGAAAAAAAGAGTGGCGTGGCGGCAGGTCAAAGTTTGAGGCTTAGCCACGCCCACACCTTTCAACTTTTGAAAAATCCGACGGTTGAATTTTTTTCCCTATGTCTTACGAGTACATAGCAGAAGTTTGAAGGAGAATGGTGAAAAGGGCGACGGAGCATCACTCTCCAAACAACGTGTGCGAAAACCACTAAATCGCGTACTTGGACCAAAATGGCCGACTTCCTGTGCGACTTTGCACTTGGCTCCAAGAGACTTTTTTGTAGGTCCTGAGACAGCACATTAGTGTACCATATTTCGTAATCCTCAGTCAAAGCATGGCTTGGGGCTGACAGTTTTAATGGTCCTAGGGGGCGCTATTTCAGAAAATAGGCCACGCCCACCGGATGTTCACATCAGATCTTTTGATGGGCCGGACTAGGATCACTCACAAGAAGTTTCGTGACGATATCTTTGGAAATGACGAAATGGGAGGCAAACGTAAGGCCAAGGCGGTACGCCTGAATTCGCCGCGCCGCCACAGCCCCGCCCTCTGCCGAAAACTCCCATAAAGTGACGCCAAGCAACCCCCACTTGTCTTGAGTTACCAGCTACAAATTTGTGGTGATTAAGTGAAATGGGGCAATTTGGGACCTTTCACAGTAAAACTTGATCTTTTTGGTCCTGAGGGGGCGGGGCTTGTGTGATGTCATCATCCGACCATTCAATTTACTTTGTGGGTGGATGACGAATGACCACAGAAAGTTTGGTAACTCTATTCCATTCAGTTATGAAGTTATAGCAATTTAAATATTTTTGGCGAGTAGTCAAACTTCGAGGCCTGGCTCCGCCCCTTCAACATATACGAAAACTCAGAATCCTTATCTCATTTTGTTCGCCCATCCCTTCTGAGCAATTTTACACAATTTTTGAGACGATCGTGCGAAAAATGATCGAGCAATCCAATCAGAAACGGACCCTAAAAACGGCAAAAACGGCAAAAAATCGCCATTTCAACCCAAAATGGCCGACTTCCTGTTTGATATTGACCATGGTTGCAAGAGACTTTTCTGTGCGGACTGTTGAGTACTACAAGTGTACCAAATTTCATAACTGTACGATAAACTAAGCTTTATGGAGAGGGGTTTTTTTCACTTTGTAGGGGGCGCTGTTCAGCCATTTTCTTTGCGATTTTTTCGGGACCTTTAAAATATCAAATTTTTCACCAGGCCTGACAAGTGTGCAAAATATTGTGAGTTTTGGGGTATGTTAAGGTCCCCAAAAAGCTGTTCAAAGGGGGCACGGAATAACAAAAAATAATTAAAGCTGCAAGCAGCGTCGTTCGGCCCTCGCAGCTCCGCGCCGCTCCGGTCTGCCGTCGCACCAGTGCACGTCTGACAGAACAGAAACGTCAACCACCCCGACACCAGAAACCGCGAATGGCCTCCTAGTCTGCACCTCACCCTGACTCAGCATCCCCTCTGAGCTCACCATTAAATTGAATATTAAGATTACGGCGTTACGCCAGAATTCGCCATGGCATCAAAGCCCCTCCCTTTCTGGAAAGCTATCAGATCTGAATGGTCATTACAGCATCATGAAGACAGTGCATGACCTTAGGGTCATGTTGACTAAATTAGAGGGGACAAATATGGGCATTTCAGCATAAAAAATAAATTCCTGTAGTCAGGGGGCGTGGCTTAGGTGATGTCAGCTGTCCACATTGTCATTGTTTACAGATATGGTCAATGATCACACAGACAAAGTTCGAAAAAGATCTGATCATGCACATGGGAGTTATTAAGTCAAGTAAAGTAATGGCGAAAGGTCAACGTTTGAGGCTTAGCCACGCCCACACCTTTCAACTTTTGAAAAATCCGACGGTTGAATTTTTTCCCCTATGTCTTAAGAGTGTATTGCAGAAGTTTGAAGGTGATTGGTGAAAAGGGCGACGGAGCATCACTCTCCAAACAATGTGTGCGAAAACCACTAAATCACGTACTTGCACCAAAATGGCCGACTTCCTGTGCGACTTTACGCTTGGCTCCAAGAGACTTTTTTGTAGGTCCTGAGACCCCACATTAGTGTACCAAATTTCGTAATCCTCAGTCAAAGCATGGCTTGGGGCTGAAAGTTTTAATGGCTCTAGGGGGCGCTATTTAAGAATATAGGCCACGCCCACAAACTTCAGCTGTCTATTTCTCTTGGAGCTCAGACTAGGATCACTCACCAGAAGTTTCGTAGCAATATCACGATAACTGAAGAAATGAGACAAACGTATTTCCATGGCGTGATGGCGATTTTCGCCATGGTCCCAAAGCCCCGCCTTTTTTCAAAACCTGCCAGTACTGGAGACCAAGTAACCTCAACTTGTCTACTGCTGTTTGCCACAGAATCCTGGTGATTGGGTAAAAGGAGTCCAGTAGGGAGCTGTGAAAAAAAGAGTAGCGTGGCGACAGGTCAAAGTTTGAGGCTTAGCCACGCCCACACCTTTCAACTTTTGAAAAATCCGACGGTTAAATTTTTTCCCCTATGTCTTAAGGGTATATAGCAGAAGTTTGAAGGAGATTGGTGAAAAGGGCGACGGAGCATCACTCTCCAAACAACGTGTGCGAAAACCACTAAATCGCGTACTTGATCCAAAATGGCCGACTTCCTGTGCGACTTTGAACTTGACTCCAAGAGACTTTTTTGTAGGTCCTGAGACACCACATTAGTGTACCAAATTTCGTAATCCTCAGTCAAAGCATGGCTTGGGGCTAATAGTTTAAATGGTCCTAGGGGGCGCTATTTCAAAACATAGGCCACGCCCACAAAATTCAGCTGTCTATTTCTCTTGGAGCTCAGACTAGGATCACTCACCAGAAGTTTCGTAGCAATATCACGATAACTGAAGAAATGAGAGACAAACGTATTTCCATGGCGTGATGGCGATTTTCGCCATGGTCCCAAAGCCCCGCCTTTTTTCAAAACCTGCCAGTACTGGAGACCAAGTAACCTCAACTTGTCTACTGCTGTTTGCCACAGAATCCTGGTGATTGGGTAAAAGGAGTCCAGTAGGGAGCTGTGAAAAAAAGAGTAGCGTGGCGACAGGTCAAAGTTTGAGGCTTAGCCACGCCCACACCTTTCAACTTTTGAAAAATCCGACGGTTGAATTTTTTCCCCTATGTCTTAAGGGTATATAGCAGAAGTTTGAAGGAGATTGGTGAAAAGGGCGACGGAGCATCACTCTCCAAACAACGTGTGCGAAAACCACTAAATCGCGTACTTGATCCAAAATGGCCGACTTCCTGTGCGACTTTGAACTTGACTCCAAGAGACTTTTTTGTAGGTCCTGAGACACCACATTAGTGTACCAAATTTCGTAATCCTCAGTCAAAGCATGGCTTGGGGCTAATAGTTTTAATGGTCCTAGGGGGCGCTATTTCAGAAAATAGGCCACGCCCACCAGATGTTCACATCAGATCTTTTGGGGGGCCGGACTAGGATCACTCACAAGAAGTTTCGTGACGATATCTTTGGAAATGACGAAATGGGAGGCAAACGTAAGGCCAAGGCGGTACGCCTGAATTCGCCGCGCCACCACAGCCCCGCCCTCTGCCGAAAACTCCCATAAAGTGACGCCAAGCAACCCCCACTTGTCTTGAGTTACCAGCTACAAATTTGTGGTGATTAAGTGAAATGGGGCAATTTGGGACCTTTCACAGTAAAACTTGATCTTTTTGGTCCTGAGGGGGCGGGGCTTGTGTGATGTCATCATCCGACCTTTCAATTTACTTTGTGGGTGGATGACGAATGACCACAGAAAGTTTGGTAACTCTATTCCATTCAGTTATGAAGTTATAGCAATTTAAATATTTTTGGCGAGTAGTCAAACTTCGAGGCCTGGCTCCGCCCCTTCAACATATACGAAAACTCAGAATCCTTATCTCATTTTGTTCGCCCATCCCTTCTGAGCAATTTTACACAATTTTTGAGACGATCGTGCGAAAAATGATCGAGCAATCCAATCAGAAACGGACCCTAAAAACGGCAAAAACGGCAAAAAATCGCCATTTCAACCCAAAATGGCCGACTTCCTGTTTGATATTGACCATGGTTGCAAGAGACTTTTCTGTGCGGACTGTTGAGTACTACAAGTGTACCAAATTTCATAACTGTACGATAAACTAAGCTTTATGGAGAGGGGTTTTTTTCACTTTGTAGGGGGCGCTGTTCAGCCATTTTCTTTGCGATTTTTTTGGGACCTTTAAAATATCAAATTTTTCACCAGGCCTGACAAGTGTGCAAAATATTGTGAGTTTTGGGGTATGTTAAGGTCCCCAAAAAGCTGTTCAAAGGGGGCACGGAATAACAAAAAATAATAATAATCAGAGCAAAAACAAGAGGCCTTCGCAGCGCTTTCGCTGCTCGGGCCTAATTAAAGCTGCAAGCAGCGTCGTTCGGCCCTCGCAGCTCCGCGCCGCTCCGGCCTGGCCGACAGCCCGGGGCACCAGGGCACGTCTGGCAGAACAGAAACGTCAACCGCCCCGACACTAGAAACCGCAAATGGCCTCCTAGTCCGCACCTCACCCTTACTCAGCATCCCCTCTGAGCTCACCATTAAATTGAATTGTAAGGGTGCGGCGTTACGCCAGAATTCGCCATGGCATCAAAGCCCTTCCCTTTCTGGAAAGCTATCAGATCTGAATGGTCAATACAGCATCATGAAGACAGTGCATGACCTTGGTGTCTTGTTGACTAAATTAGAGGGGACAAATATGGGCATTTCAGCATAAAAAAATAGACTTCCTGTGGTCAGGGGCGGGGCTTAGGTGATGTCAGCTGTCCACATTGTCATTTTTTACAGATATGGTCAATGATCACACAGACAAAGTTTGAAAAAGATCTGATCTTGCACATGGGAGTTATTAAGTCAAGTAAAGTAATGGCGAAAGGTCAAAGTTTGAGACTTAGCCACGCCCACACCTTTCAACTTTTGAAAAATGCGACGGTTGAATTTTTTCCCCTACGTCTTAAGAGTATATAGTAGAAGTTTGAAAGTGATTGGTGAAAAGGGCGACGGAGCATCACTCTCCAAACAACGTGTGCGAAAACCACTAAATCGCGTACTTGGACCAAAATGGCTGACTTCCTGTGCGACTTTACGCTTGGCTCCAAGAGACTTTTTTGTAGGTCCTGAGACCCCACATTAGTGTACCAAATTTCGTAATCTTCAGTCAAAGCATGGCTTGGGACTATTAGTTTAAATGGTCCTAGGGGGCGCTATTTAAGAAAATAGGCCACGCCCACAAATTTCAGCTATGTTTGTCTCTTGGGGGTCAAACAAGGATCACTTACAAGAAGTTTCGTAGCGCTATCACAATAACTGAAGAAATGAGAGGCAAACGTATTTCCATGGCGTGATGGTGATTTTCGCCATGCTGCCAAAGCCCCGCCTTTACTCGAAACCTGCCAGTACTGGATACCAAGTGACCTCAAGTTGTCTACTGCTATTTGCCAGAGATTATTGGTGATTGGGTAAAAGGAGTCCAATAGGAAGCTGTGAAAAAAAGAGTGGCGTGGCGAAAGGTCAAAGTTTGAGGCTTAGCCACGCCCACACCTTTCAACTTTTGAAAAATCCGACGGTTGAATTTTTTCCCCGATGACTTAAGAGCATATGGCAGAAGTTTGAAGGAGATTGGTGAAAAGGACGACGGAGCATCACTCTCCAAACAACGTGTGCGAAAACCACTAAATTGCGTACTTGGACCAAAATGGCCGACTTCCTGTGCGACTTTGCGCTTGGCTCCAAGAGACTTTTTTGTAGGTCCTGAGACAACACATTAGGTTACCAAATTTCGTAATCCTCAGTCAAAGCATGGCTTGGGGCTGTTAGTTTTAATAGTCCTAGGGGGCGCTATTTCAGAAAATAGGCCCCGCCCACAAACTGCATCTCTCAATTTCTATTGGGGGTCAGACTAGGATCACTCACCAGAAGTTTCGTAGCGATGTCACGATAACTGAAGAAATGAGAGGCAAACGTATTTCCATGGCGTGATGGCGAATTTCGCCATGCTCTCAAAGCCCCACCTTTTTTCAAAACCTAACAGGACTGGATACCAAGTGACCTCAAGTTGTCTACTCGTATTTGCCAGAGATTCCTGGTAATTGGGTAAAAGGAGTCCAATAGGGAGCTGTGAAAAAAAGAGTGGCGTGGCGACAGGTCAAAGTTTGAGGCTTAGCCACGCCCACACCTTTCAACTTTTGAAAAATCCGACGGTTGAATTTTTTCCCCTATGTCTTAACAGTATAAAGCAGAAGTTTGAAGGAGATCGGTGAAAAGGGCGACGGAGCATCACTCTCCAAACAACGTGTGCGAAAACCACTAAATCGCGTACTTGGACCAAAATGGCCGACTTCCTGTGCGACTTTGCACTTGGCTCCAAGAGACTTTTTTGTAGGTCCTGAGACACCACATTAGTGTACCAAATTTCGTAATCCTCAGTCAAAGCATGGCTTGGGGCTGACAGTTTTAATGGTCCTAGGGGGCGCTATTTCAGAAAATTGGCCACGCCCACCGGATGTTCACGTCAGATTTTTTGGGGGGCCAGACTAGGATCACTCACAAGAAGTTTCGTGACGACATCTTTAGAAATAAAGAAATGGGAGGCAAACGTAAGGCCACGGCAGTACGCCTTACTTCGCCGCGCCGCCACAGCCCCGCCCTCTGCCGAAAACTCCCATAAAGTGACGCCAAGCAACCCCCACTTGCCTTGAGTTACCAGCTCCAAATTTGTGGTGATTAAGTGAAATGGGGCAATTTGGGACCTTTCACAGTAAAACTTGACCTTTTTGGTCCTGAGGGGGCGGGGCTTGTGTGATGTCATCAACCGACCATTCAATTTACTTTGTGGGTCAATGACAAATTACCACAGAAAGTTTGGTAACTCTATTCCGTTCAATTATGAAGTTATAGCAATTTAAATTTTTTTGGCGAGTAGTCAAACTTTGAGGCCTGGCTCCGCCCCTTCAACATATACGAAAACTCAGAATCCTTATCTCATTTTGTTCGCCCATCCCTTCTGAGCAATTTTACACAATTTTTGAGACGATCGTGCGAAAAATGATCGAGCAATCCAATCAGAGACGGACCCTAAAAACGGCAAAAAAGGCAAAAAATCGCCATTTCAACCCAAAATGGCCGACTTCCTGTTTGATATTGACCATGGTTGCAAGAGACTTTTCTGTGCGGACTGTTGAGTACTACAAGTATACCAAATTTCATAACTGTACGATAAACTAAGCTTTATGGAGAGGGGTTTTTTTCACTTTGTAGGGGGCGCTGTTCAGCCATTTTCTTTGCGATTTTTTTGGGACCTTTAAAATATCAAATTTTTCACCAGGCCTGACAAGTGTGCAAAATATTGTGAGTTTTGGGGTATGTTAAGGTCCCCAAAAAGCTGTTCAAAGGGGGCACGGAATAACAAAAAATAATAATAATCAGAGCAAAAACAAGAGGCCTTCGCAGCGCTTTCGCTGCTCGGGCCTAATAATAATCAGAGCAAAAACAAGAGGCCTTCGCAGCGCTTTCGCTGCTCGGGCCTAATAATAATCAGAGCAAAAACAAGAGGCCTTCGCAGCGCTTTCGCTGCTCGGGCCTAATCAGAGCAAAAACAAGAGGCCTTCGCAGCGCTTTCGCTGCTCGGGCCTAATTAAAGCTGCAAGCAGCGTCGTTCGGCCCTCGCAGCTCCGCGCCGCTCCGGCCTGGCCGGCAGCCCGGGGCACCAGGCTACGTCTGCGAAACAGAAACGTCAACCACCCCGACACCAGAAACTGCTAACGGTCACCTCATCCGCACCTCACCCTGACTCAGCATCCCCTTTGAGCCCACCATTATATTACACGTCTCACCACTAGGGCATACTCTATATTTACCACACTGGTGGTGTGATAACAGAGACAAACTTTAATGCTTTTCTGACCACGTTTTTTTAAGTTATCGTAGGTCAAATTTATCTAGAGTGCGTTGTGACCCATTGAGGTCAGCTTTGGTTGACAAAGATGGTTTTCTGTTATTTTGACATCAATCAGACACTGTGTGTTCTTTCTAGAACCAGTGAGCTGAAAGGGGCAGAGCTACAGGGATTAAAACCAACAACCACATCAATGTGTTTGGTGCAGTCATGTGATGTCACAAGCCAAGTATATTGCCATTCTGACTTTGTCTTTAGAAGTTAATAAAGTTTGAACCTATCTAGGGGTGCTGTGACCATTTACAACTAAATCCCATAGAGGTATATTTGGTCATCAAAGATGGTTTCCTGTTAATTTGGTACCAATCAATTGTTGCATGTGTCATCTAGAGACAAAAGGCTGCAAGTGGGCAGAGTTAAAGTGATTTGAAAAAGTGAGCACATACATGTGTTGATTGCAGTTGTGTGATGACTCCCATCAAGTTTAATATAGTTTGGAGCTTTTTTGCAGAAGTAACAAAGGTTTTATTGTATCTAGGGGGTGCTGTTCCAAATTTAGGAAATATTCCATGAAGAAGTTTCTAGGTTGATAAGAGTCATTTGTGTGCAATTTGGTGTGAATTGCATCATGCATGTGTTATTCAGGGCCTAATATCTGTCAAGGGGCGGAGCTAAAGCTATATCTACCAATTACCACATGATTGTGTTGGGTTCCTTTGTGTGATAACATATGGCAAGTTTGATGCAATTACGACCTCTTCTGTAGGAGTTGTTACAGTTTTAAAGGTATGTAGGGGGCGCTGTGGTGATATTACACAACATTCTCCAACCGTTTGTGCCTCGTTGGCTAAAGGGCATGATTGTTCATTGCAATGTTCAGTCTCGGGCAGATTGGAGGCTGTTTGTGGAAGTTACAGTCAAACGTAAGGTCATGGCGTCACGCCAGAATTCGCCATGGCATCAAAGTCCCTCCCTATCTGGAAAGCTATCAGATCTGAATGGTCATTACAACATCATGAAGACAGTGCATGACCTTAGTGTCATGTTGACTAAATTAAAGGGGACAAATATGGGCATTTCACCAAAAATCAATGGACTTCCAATAGTCAGGGGGCGGGGCTTAGGTGATGTCAGCTGTCCACATTATCATTGTCTTCAGATGTGGTCAGTGATCACACAGACAACGTTTGATATACGATCTGATCATGCACATGGGAGTTAAGTCAAGTAATGTAATGGCGAAAGGTCAAAATTTGAGGCTTAGCCACGCCCACACCTTTATACTTATTTAAAATCCGACGGTTGAATTTTTTCCCCTTTGTCTTAAGAGTACATAGCAGATGTTTGAAGGTGATCGGTGAAAAGGGCGACGGGGCATCAAGGTCCAAACAACATGTGCGAAAACCACTAAATCAAGTACTTGGACCAAAATGGCCAACCTCCTGTGCGACTTTGCGCTTGGCTCCAAGAGACTTCTTTGTAGGTCCTGAGACACTACATTAGTGTACCAAATTTCGTGATCCTCAGTCAAAGCATGGCTTGGGGCTGACAGTTTTAATGGTCCTAGGGGGCACTATTTCAGAAAATAGGCCACGCCCACAAACTTCAGCTGTCCAGTTCTATTGGGGGTCAGACTCGGATCACTCACCAGACATTTTGTGGCGATGTCACGATAATTGAAGAAATGAGAGGCAAACGTATAGCCATGGCGTGATGGCGAATTTCGCCATGCTCCCAAAGCCCTGCCTTTTTTCGAAACCTGCCAGTACTGGAGACCAAGTGACCTCAACTTGTCAGCTGCTATTTGCCAGAGATTGCTGGTGATTGGGTAAAAGGAGTCCAATAGGGAGCTGTGAAAAAAAGAGTGGTGTGGCGACAGGTCAAAGTTTGAGGCTTAGCCACGCCCAATCCTTTATACTTATTTAAAATCCGACGGTTGAATTTTTTCATCTATGTCTTAAGAGTATATAGCAGAAGCTTGAAGACAATTGGTGAAAAGGGCGACGGAGCATCACTCTCCAAACAACGTGTGCGAAAACCACTAAATCGAGTACTTGGACCAAAATGGCCGACTTCCTGTGCGACTTTGCACTTGGCCACAAGAGACTTTTTTGTAGGTCCTGAGACACCACATTAGTGTACCAAATTTTGTACTCCTCAGTCAAAGCATGGCTTGGGGCTGGCAGTTTTAATGGTCCTAGGGGGCGCTATTTCAGAAAATAGGCCACGCCCACCGGATGTTCACATCACATTTTTTGGGGGGCTGGACTTGGATCACTCCCAAGAAGTTTTGTGGCGATATCTCTAGAAATGACAAAATGGGAGGCAAACGTAAGGCCACGTCGGTACACCTGACTTCGCCGCGCCGCCACAGCCCCGCCTCCTGGAGAAAACCCCCATAAAGTGACGCCAAGCAACCCCAACTTGTCTTCAGTTACCTGCTACAAATTTGGGTTGATTATTTGAAAGGGCGAATTTTGGAAAATTTCCCAGTAAAACTTGACCTTTTAAGTCCTGAGGGGGCGGGGCTTATGTGACATCATCAATCGACCATTCATTTGTCTTCGTAGGGCGATGACGATTGTCCAAAGAACATTTCTTTAACTGTAATTCTTTCATTTATGAAATTATAGCAATTTGAATTTTTTTGGCGAGTGCTCGAACTTTGAGGCCTGGTCCCGCCCCTTCAGTATTTACGAAAAGTCAATTTTATTGTCTCATTTTAATCGTCCATCGCTTCTGTTCGATCGCACACTATTTTTGAGACCACCGTGCGAAAAATGACCAAACTGTTCAACCAAATATAGACCCTAGAAATGGCCAAAACGGGGTCAAAATGGCCACTTTAGTCCAAAATGGCTGACTTCCTGTTTGATTTTGACCATGGGTGCGAGAGGCTTTTCTGTGCGTATTGTTGAGTTCTACAAGTGTACCAAATTTCATCACTCTACTATGAAAAAAGGTCAAAGCGGAGGGGTATTTTAAATTTTCCAGGGGGCGCTGTCGAAACATTTTTTTACCAACTTTCACGTTGCCAGTGAAATATGTAAATTTCACGCACTTTCTATATTGGGCCAGAATTTGGTGAGTTTTTGGATATGCTAAGACCCCCTAAAGGCCATCCAAAGACGCGGAAGAAAAAAAAAGAAAAAAAAAGAAAAAGAAACGGAGCAGATACAATAGGCCTTCGCAGCGCTTCGCTGCTCGGGCCTAATAATAATAAACAGAGCAAAAACAAGAGGCCTTCGCAGCGCTTTCGCTGCTCGGGCCTAAAAATAATAATAAACGGAGCAAAAACAAGAGGCCTTCGCAGCGCTTTCGCTGCTCGGGCCTAATTAAAAGTTGTTTGATAAGCTATCATCCTGTCTTTATTATTAGATGGCTCACAGCTGATCACACTTCAGACTAGAAGGTAATGATGGGTATATTAGAGCATCCTGGAGCAATAAGCTTAACTTTTATTAATAACACAAGTAGTCAACTAATCGTTAACAAAACTAGCAATTAGTTGACTACTAAAGTAGTCTTTTGTGGCAGCCCTAAAAATGGTGCAGCGAGAAGAGGCAGAGAAAAAAATCAAAATATTAAAAATAAAATGGCCAGGGGTGCATGTAAAATATGTTCTACAATTGTTTTCACTATTTTTCAATAATTATAGATATCGATCAATATAATTTTTTTATCTATATAATTTTTTCGATATCGTCCAGCCCTAGTGTGGAGATCCCCGTTCAGATGCAGGGGGGTCATGAGATCGGGATGGTCATGGACCTCTAGGTACCAAGAACTCGTAGATTAGCTCCGATATGACCCGTCTAGTCTTGAGATATCTCCAGGTCATGACAGGAAGCTGAAATGCTTGTTAGCATCTAAGGCTGTTTGTTGGCTCTTAGAAGAGCTGCTTTGTCTGATAACATCAAGTGTTGCAGAGAGGTTTTGACTTGAGGTCAAAAGATGGGATGCTTTCAAAATGCTTGTTCCCGAATTGGCCGGTTCGAGAGTCGGCGAGAAACTGAATTAATCAGGAAGTAATTCCTGTTTTGTTGAATCACATTGCTAATAAATTTGGCAAATCAGAATTTGACACGTTTGAGGGCTTTACCCAAAATACCTCAGTAGTAAATCCTTCCTTCAGATACAAAGATGGCTAACTCTTTGTGTGAATGGGGATGTTTAAACTCTTATGTGAAGTGGATGTTAAACATTAACGATAATCTTATTTTAACGCGTATGAGTGTACTGATAGATTAACTTGTTAAATCAACTCATACTGATCTGGAGTAGTTAAGATCTGAAAGGGATCATTGCAGGAACAATATTCATTTTAAACCCATCATTGATTAAAGCACAGATTATTCAAACATTCGGTTTAAACATCTGGTTCATTCAACGCATTTGATTATTTCAACTTAGAAGTTGTAAAGTCACTTAGGAACTTTTAGGAGGTTGAACTTTATTCAGAGTGAGGATGCAGCAGTTTTGGTTGCATGAGACCTTGACTGAGAATGTTATGACTCTGGACTGGAGCAGAGTTCTCCTTCTTGGACCAGACAGATGGTGTTTTTGTGTCTGCAAATGAAAGTTAATTTCTGGTCAATTTGTTGGTGAAAAGGTGACCAATGCTATGTTACAGAGCCATTTTAAAACAGGCAGTGGCAGAGGAGTTAGGTGTTCACCCTGTATCCGGAGGGTTGCAGGTTTGAGCCCTGCTCAGTCCGTTGCAGTCGTGTCCTTGGGCAAAACACTAAACCTTCTTTGCCTGCTGGTGGTGGTCAGATGGACTGGTGGCACAGCACTTCTGTCAGTGTGTCCCAGGACAGCTGTGGCTACGTTGTAGCTCATCACCACCAGAGTGTGAATGTGTGTGTGTGCATTGGTAAATGTGTGGATGTGTTGTAAAGCACCTTGGGGGGGTTGTATGATACTAGTAGATGCCATTCGGCATTTTTTACCATTTACAATGGCGGTAACTTGGATTGGAAATTAACTCAGTCTAATCAAAACAAATCTCAATTTGTCTACGAGTTTTTTAAAAATGCCTTTTTACACCCGGTGAGTTTTCATCATCAACCATAAATATACATATATCTATATATATATATGTATATATATATATATATATATACATATATACATATATATATATATATATATATATATACATATATACATATATATATATATATATATGTATACATATATACATATATATATATGTATACATATATACATATATATATATATATATATATATATACATATATACATATATATACATATATATGTATACATATATACATATATATATATATATATATATATATATATATATATATATATATATATATATATATATATATAGATAGATAGATAGATAGATAGATAGATAGATAGATAGATAGATAGATAGATAGATAGATATATGTATGTATATATATATATGGTTGATATTGTAGCACTATTACCAGTCTCCTAAGATAATAAAATTAATTCCCCTCCATCTAGAGCTGGGTGATATGGCCTAAAATTAATATCACAATGTATTGAGGATTTCACCTTGATAACATTAAATGGACGATAACTACAGGTATGCACAGAAACAAAAGTTGTCCACTAGATGGGGCTGTCACATGTATCGCGTTGAGTCACATTTTTACGTGACTCAAGGTGGTACAGCTTCTTGAAGGGACATGAATGTTGCCAACCAACACACGTCTTTTCATTTTTTTACTATCAAATTTATTGACATGGGAAAAATTATCCCAATAAGACTCAGAAATTTCGATAACGATAAATTTTCTATTTATTGCCCAGCCCTACTCCCTCATATTAGGTGGTTAAAGTTAACAGAGTTGTTTTCTTTACTTCACAGCCTTTGAACTACGAATCCAAGAAACGTTATGTCATGGCGGCAGAGGCAGTTAACGATCACATTGACACCCGCTTTCTGCCACTGGAAGAGTTCAGGGACAGGACGACTCTGAAGATCCTCGTGGGGGACGTGGATGAGCCGCCCGTCTTCCTCTCCTCAGTCTACGAGTGGAATATTCCTGAAAACGCAGCGGTGGGAACGGTGTTTGGCAGCATTAGTGCCAGAGACACTGACTCATTCAGCAGTCCTATCAGGTAACAAGAGCTGTCTAGAAACAGGAAAAATGGCATCTGCCATTTACACAATGCAACGAGCAGTTTAATAATGACTGGGGAGACACCCAAGCTGGCGTGGGTGAAACACCCTGCAACAGCGTCTTCCACGGGGTGAAAAATCATTCCATTTCAAATAGTGTTACTGCCTCAGTGCATCCATTTTTACCCTTGATCTCTGGATACCCTGTACATGGTCATATTTATCTCATATGACTTTAGTGGGAAATGAGCCCTTCTGAATAAATCATGACGATTTTTTTCATACCTCACAGGCTTTTCTATCTATTGGTGGTATTATCACAAAGCAACGTTGCTGGGACGTGCAAATGTAATAAAGCACTATACGAGGCGGCATATGGAATTGAGATTTGCAGTCATTTGCAAGGAAGGCACGTTGCAGAGGAGACAGCCTTACAACTGGTGCCTGTAGTCCATCTCAGCAGAGCTTAGGAGTGGCAGGTGCTGCATATCATCCTCAGCGTAGCGACTATTACCGTCTCTCCGGTGACAGAGCCTCATTGATTAATAAATTCAGGCTGACATTTTAGGTGTTTCCACACTTGTAGTAAATGTGATTAAGTTTGCTGTGGTCAAACTGCTTTATTTCCCTTGCTCTTATCAACTCATTTACGGAATCAGATGGTTTTAAATCTTTCAAAATCAAATTGGGTTATATGGCAGAGTAACATGAAAAGTTGAGGGTCGAAAAATATATTTGATGTTATAATATGATATTTTACGGGGTGTTGCATGGGATGCTCGATATTGGCCTTTTTTTAAACTGATATTCGATATATATGTTGTATCCCCCTCAAAAATAAAAATAAATAAATAAATACTAAAACATTTCAGGTCACCAACATCAAATTTCTTCTATCATGCATGCCTAAAGTGACGATGTGGGTTTTCCCTGGCAACAGAGGGCAGCCCATATCTAAATCACTGTAAGCAAGCACTATTTTGTGTTTGAGTAAGACCTTACCAACGGATATGGCCATTAGGGTCAAAAATCCCTGGGAGCGCAACCTCCAGCAAAAATACAAGCACATCAGACTCCCTTTCATCACTGGCAACAAGAGAAGAGTTAAATGTGTAAAAAAACTGTGTTTATGAAAGGAGAAAGTTTTATTTTCCTTAGAAAAGTTTCTAGGCCTGGCGCATCGTGAGAGCCGGGGAGGTGTTTCGTTTCACTCCCGCTCGTGACAGCAGCAGAGAGGCACACGGCTCGTTCTGCTACTGTGCGTTGTCCGTGACTGTGGGCGAGGGGGTGGTGGGGTAGACACTTTCCCTGGTGTGGGTCCAAGCACATGCTTATAAAATGCTGGGGGAAACCCTGCACTTGTTAAAAGTCAGTAAATGCATTTTGTACTCACAGGCTACTGTAGAAGGAAACATTGCATCTAATATGGCCGCTCCCATGTATTTTAGACCTGATTTTTATGGTTATATGTTACGAAGCCACCAATATTTTCAACACCTGGACATCATTTAATTCATTTTCAACAACAAATCTTTAGATACTTCTAGAGATTAACTGTAAAATCTACACATTAATTTTTTTTACATTTTCTTTGCAAAATCACAACTACTTCAGGCATGGACGTAATTTTCACTTTAGAAGTGAGGGGGACACGGGGGTGGGGGGGTGGGCTGTTGGGGGGATCTTTACAGTATGCTCTAATGGGAAACCGGCTTCAGCACAAACGGTTGTTTTCTGCTTGGTCCTAGAGCTCAACCAGTGTCAATTTAAGATAGCGTAATATTGTTTTTGGATGGTAAAAAGTGCAGGGGTCAAAACTTGACTCTGGAAAAAGTGGGGGGGGGGACATGTCCCCCCTGTCCCCCCCCCCCCCCCCAAATTACGTCCATGACTTCAGGTTAAGTTAGTAGAAAATACCACGCTTAGTTTATCTCTAACAGCAGCTGAATCTCATTCTCCCTAAGATCTGTGTATTAGTTAGTAATGTATTTTATTTTTCTGTATATTGCAGCTGTGGTGATAAAACATGCATGAAGATCTACAGATAAGAAAAGCAAAACTTGGGTGAAGATTCTGGTTTTTGTTTTAGTTGTTTGTTAGCTGGCTAGCTACACATAACTACGTCCTGTGAGGACAGCTTACATTCACTATACAGGGCAAATTTCTACTTCACAAGTTGTCAAACAAACTAATATTTCTCTAGATCCTTAGATCTGCCATATTTTAACATTTTGAGAGAGAGGAGAAGTAGCTGAAAAGTTTGATGTCCAATACGTGTATGGTATGTAAATGTTGGATCATTAAAAGACTGAAAACTAATACCGATATTTTCTGTTATAAAATTTTAATGCCGACATTAGCCGATTTTAACGGTAGACCGATCATGTTGAACAACCCTAGTTGTTATGTTTCCTGATAAAACTATTGTATATAATATGAAAGTATTTTGTTCAAATTTTTAAAAACACATTTTCAGAACGTGATATTTCAGATTTGAAAAATAAAAAAGATTAAACAAATAAAAGCTTAACTATATGAAACTCAATCAAATTGGATTATTTTTTGACACATTAGCCCAAGAAATACTTCATTACTTTCTTATAATACTTTGCTACATACTTTACTTTTGCTGTTAGTGGTTTTAAACTCAGTTTATAAAGATTTCAGCGCTTTAGTTTTTAAACTTTCAAATATTAAAGATTAATTGAGGTGCTTTAAAGTAAACAAAGTTCATATTTACTATAGTGCATGCTTAAATCTGGCCTAGGCATTGCGGTTCCCAACATGTTGTCACATTTGCTGTGTTGAACATCTCAGTTTTTGCTTTGCTTTAAAAGAGCAGTTTCCCAATCTAATCTCCCGATGGTACTGCAATGTTTTGTTTGCCCAGAAAACAACCTTCATTGCACAATGTGCCTTTCTGTGAATGTTCTTCCAGATACTCGATTGACAAAAGGACTGATGCCACAAAAGCTTTCAAAATAGACCCAAACAATGGAACCATCGCTGTTGCTAAAGCTTTGGACCGAGAGACAACAGAGTGGTACAACATGACGGTCGAAGCCAAGGAAACAAGTAAGGACTGTTTGGATCTTGTTGATACGGGTGCAGCACATTTATTCTCATCAACAACAAAAAATGCTGGAGCAATGTGGTGATAACAAGCTTGTTTAGGGCAGTCATTGCTAACAAGGTGTACTTCTTAAGTTCTGCAGGAAATGTATATTTAAAAACCTCCAAACATTTCTTGCAAAACAGTATAGCTGCATATTTTAGTGGGCTTTTTACTTACACCTAAAAGGAAAAAACCACCTTTGTAGAGTATAAAATAACGACTATAGGCTCTGGATAAAACTTAGATTGCTTTTTAATAAAAGTCTCAAACTTTGGTTAACCACTGTTTAGGATACGAGCATTTGTGTTATTTAAATAGTTGTGTGGGTACTTTTTGATTTCTTGTGGATTTTTTCTCTTCCACTACGCATCAGAATTATATAAGAGCTCAATTATATAAATGCATTCATCTAAATCATAACATGTGGTGCTAAAGGTTCCACAATGTATTTTAACTCACAAAGATCAATGGCTATTAACTTCCTGTTAGTGATCGTGACTGACTACTGCTGGCAATTACTCTGTAGCAAAAAATAACATTTCACAGAAACTATTAGATTTCTTAGAATATTACAATGGTAAGTGGCCTGTAAATATTGGTCCTTGTAGTCCTAGAGCTCCCCCCAAGGCGCTTTACAACACAGCAGCTTTTCAAAACATTCACACACTGTTGGCGATGAGCTAGAATGTAGCCACAGCAGTGCCAGGGCTAACTTATAGAGGTAGAGTTAGTGCGTCGGGCTGCCATATGCACTTGTTACCACTGGTTCCCTCCACCAGCAGGCATGGTGGGTAAAGTGCCTTGCCCAAGGACACAACAATTCAAACTGAGCAATGCGTGACCCTGCAACCCTCTGGTTACGGGTGAGCACTTGACCCCTCTACCACTGCCGTCCTCAGGTGAGAAGATCCAAGGAACTTAGTGAAGATAGCAGATTTGTAGATTTGCACAAGTTGGAAAAGTGTGCATGTTCCATAATTTAAAATCCAAGAATCATCATCATCAACAAGTTATCAACACTTAATAAAAGTCCAGAAGAACATCCAAATTGTCTTCTTTAGATGGTGTGGAGTTGTTTGACATGTTCAGGAACAACTCAGGACTCAATGGTTTGGAAGATACTGGAAAACCATCATCGCCATCCAGTTTCACCTTGGCCTGAGGATACCAGAGAAACTTTTCAAGAGAAACCATCAAGCTTGACTAACATCTACAGTGGTCTATGTGGACAAGACAAAGAAAGGAAGTATCTTTTATATAGTGCCTCTCAAGCTAAAAATCACAAGGCGTTTCACAAAACAAAAATTTAAATAACAAGGCAAGGCAGCTTTGTTTATGGAGCACATTTCAAATACAGAGGCAATTCAATGTGCTTTACAATTATCAGGACATGATATGAAAACAACATAAAAACACAAATTAAATACATACAAATGGAATTACAGTTTAGAGCTAAACAGCACAGATTACAGTGGAGACGACGCATGATAAGGAACTATTCATTTACAGGCTGATGAGTACATTAGGGTTTTTGTTTTGTTTTAAACAACACTAGGGTTGGGGCAGATCTGAGGTCACGGGGAAGCTGATTCCATATGTGAGCAGCAGTTACTAAATGCATCTCCACCATGTTTTGTTCTGACCCGAGGTTCTCCCAGCTGATTGTTTCCAAGGGATCTCAGAGCCCTATTGGGTGTATATACAGGAATGAGATGGGACATGTGTTTTGGTCCCATGCCATGGAGTGATTTATAAACTAGTAGGAGCACTTTGAAGTCTATTCTGTAGTTTACTGGTAACCAGTGTAGGGATCTAAGAACAGGAGTGATGTGTTCCGTTCTCTTAGTTCTTGTTACTCTAGCAGCAGCCTTCTGAACAAGCTGCAGTTGCTTCACAGCTTTTTTGGAAAGACCAGTTAGGAGACCATTGCAGTAGTCCAGCCGACTAGAAATAAAAGCATGCATAATTTTTTTTAATGATTTAAAAATACCATCAAAATTAGGGAAAAAAATGGGATAAAAATGTAAGGATAAGGAAAAAGAAAATGAATAAGAAGTAGGGAAATCAGTGGAAATCTTGGAAACGGAATTGGTTTATAGAGCAGAATAAGGAGAGGGAAGTGATGAAATGATAAATGACCCACACTTGTATTGCGCCTCTCAGAGTAAGGACTCCAAAGCGCTTTACACTACAGCGTATCATTCAACAATTCACACACACATACACACTGATGGTGATGAGCTACTATAAGAATAAGAATACCTTTATTAGTCCCTCATTGGGAAAATTGCAATATTGCAATGGCTCAGGTACAGCAGGATAGCAGCAGTAGCATACAAGATATCGCACAAGAGTACATAAGTTAAGATAATTATTGCACATGGTAATGAGAGTGGTAGTTATATTGCACATGTTTTGAAAAGATTATATTTGCAGTGGAAGGTTATAGATGTATGGCTTCTATTAGCAGTGACTATTATAGAGTCTAACAGCAGCAGGGAGGAAAGATCTGAGGTATCTCTCTTTCGTACAGTGAGGGTGGATCAGTCTGTTGCTGAAGCTGCCCTCCAGAGCAGACAAGGCATCCTGCAGGGCGTGTGACTCATGGTCCAGGATGGATCTGAATTTTGCCAGCACCCTCTTGTCCCCCACCTCTCGTATTGAGTCCAGAGGACAGCCCAGGACAGAGCTGGACTTCTTTATCAGCCTGTCCAGCTTCTTCCTCTCCCTCTCTGTAATGCTGCTGCTCCAACCCACCACACCATACAGGATGGCTGATGCCACCACAGAGTCAGTCACCCCAAAAGACCGTAGTCTCCTCAGGAGGTTAAGCCTGCTCTGGCCCTTCCTGTACAGTGCGTCTGTGTTGTGAGACCAGTCCAGTTTGTTGTTCAGGTGAACACCCAGGTATTTATCGGAGTCCACTCTCTCGATGTCCGTTCCCTGGATGTTCACCGGTGAGGGGACAGCAGGTCGGCGTCTGCGAGGATCCACCACCATCTCCTTTGTTTTCCCTGCATTGATCCATGGTTTGGTGTTTGCGAAGCACCGCACCATCCTGGAGGGAACGGTGTTCTCAAAACAGAAGTTTATGTAGTCCGTGATGCAATCTGTGATGGCGTTGATGTCCTCCCCATGTGGATCACAGAGTTCTGTCCACACTGTGGTGTTGAAGCAGTCCCTGAGAGCCTCCTCACACTCATCAGTCCACCTCCTCACTGTACATGGGGCCACAGTCTGTCTGTGCACAACTGGACAATACACAGGGTTGAGGTGCACCATGTTGTGGTCAGCTCTCCCCAGGGGGGGAGGGGGGATGCCGAATATGCCTCTTTGATGTTGGCATAAAACAAGTCCAGTATGTTATTGTCTCTGGTGGGACAGGTAACATACTGCGTAAATGTGGGCAGAACAGATGACAGAGGAGCTTGGTTGAAATCCCCAGAGATGAGAAAAAGGGCCTGTGGATGCTGTGTCTGCAGGCTGCTGGTGATCGTGAGCAGAGCTTCAGAAGCTGTCTCCACATTTGCAGAAGGCACGCACACCACGATCACAATAGCATGTGAGAACTCCTGTGGCAGATAATATGGCCTCATACTTACAGCCAGCAGTTCAATGCTATTATTGCACAGTTTCTCTTTAATCGTGCCGTGTGCCGGTTTACACCACCTCTTGTTCACTAACGCAGCCAACCCCCTCCTTTCCTCTTACCGCTGTCCTCCGTCCTGTCTGCCCGTAGCAGATGAAAGTTGTCCAAAGACACAGCTGCCCTGGGGCGCTCTGACAGAGGCGAGGCTGCCGAGCACAGGCACCATCAGTCCCTCCAACCGCCACCAGCAGGCACGGTGGGTTAAGTGTCTTGCCCAAGGACACAACAGCAGAATTCTCTGTCATAGGTCACATCACAAATACCTTCTGGGGAGATATTGTGTGATCAGATTTGATTATTGAAGATTTCAAAGTGAGGCATTTAGATCATGAACTTAGTGGTAAGCATGGTGGTGGCAGCATCATGATGTGGAACTAGTGAACTACCTCCAAAGGTCTTTAAATTTATCTGAAATGATCAGCTAGATGGTTGAAACTTCAAGACAATTGGGTGATAATGACCCTTAAGACATCAGAACTGGTTTCTGAATGGATGAAGCAGGCTAGCATAATGTTTCTGCAATGGTGTTCCCAAAGCCCCTTTGAAAACGCACGGACTTTGCTTAAAAATCTGTGTAGGAACCAAACAAATAAAAATTGGCTCTACGAATTTTGCCAAGAATAGCGGTTATTTTAGACACGAGCACATCTACTATAAATTGAAATGTCAGCACCCAGTTCTTTGTAAAAATCAGATGTTTTATTTTGTATAATCATATCAATTATCAAAAATTCCTGAACTCCTAACCACAACTGGGTATCAAAAGCTAATGATTAAGAGAGAAATTAGTTTGTAAATTTGAATTGAAAAAGAACAATATCCAATCTTTATTGTATTTGAGAATCTGGAATTTCTAATCTTGATAAAGCAAGTGTTGCTTTGGAACTTTTAAAAATGTTCTCAGTAAAGGCCTACAGTCAGATAAAGCACACGTTTTTTATGTAAATGCCATCTTTTTTCTAAGTGGTTGCCAAGATTTTTAACTGGTTTATATGCCTGGGAGTACATCTACACAAGACCAGCAAAGGTCCTAGAGAAAGAGGCAAGCTGTCAGATTCAATCCAAAACGCAGTGCACTGTGTTTTCAATTAATTCAGCTGATTATTTTGTTTTGGTCTTGTTTCTGTGTAAGTGATGTGGGAATACGGAGCATTTATCAGTCTTAAGTGTTATGTTGACACAGTTTTCACAAAGCATCTGTGATACATGCACCCAGCGGACTTCAGCAAATGTCTGTCTTCGCCACTGCAGCGCAGAACCATTTATCCTCCTCTGTGGTGGTGTTCATCAAAGTGCTGGACATAAACGACAACGTGCCAAGGCTTGCGAGGGATTACCAGCCATATATCTGTGAGGGCACACAGGCGGGAGATGTATGTATATTATGTTGTCTTCATGTTTAGGATTTATTCTGCAGAAATCCCAACGTTCTCATAACCTGCTAGTACGTACTTCTCTTTAAAAACAACAATGACGTCACGAAGCATTTGATTGCAGAGAAGAGAATGTTGGTGTCATCGTTGGTATTTTAAGAAAGAACATAACTAGGCATGTGGAACAGCAATACCTTTTATTGTTTGTGATGTTTACATTTTGTTTTGTCTGTATTTGCTTCTCAAGCTTATTCAGCTTCTCAGTGCAGTCGATCCAGACGAGCCCACGGAGGGACACCACTTCTATTTCTCCATGGTGCCGGAGGAACGCATCAATCCAAACTTCACTGTCCGAGATAATCAAGGTTACATTGAGTTACAAAATACAGCAAATAAGGACTTTTATATTACTGGTACACATCATGTTCTAGTCGAGCACAATAGTTTTATTTTTTCACCTATACCAGGGGTAGGCATATTTTCCAGCAATTCATGAACTTGCAGCTTCTAATTGGCTGAACACACTTGCAGGTAACCAACAGCAGGGAACACAAAGATAGTCGGAAAACAAGCAGGACTGCGGCTCTCTTGGACCAGGGTTGCCTTCCCCTGATCTATGCCGACACTAGAAATCAATGTATACATATAGTTATTTCTCCCTCCTGTATATAACATTTCTGGCCAACAGTGTAATTAGCTACTCATTTAGCTACTAATATTCAAATGGATTGTTGTCTCAGAAGTTTGTTTTCTGACTTTATCTCAAAGTGTTGTTACGCCAACTCTAGTATTAATGTATTGTGGTTAAAGAGGAGTTTTACTGAGAAACTTATACTTTTTGTTCTTTTTGAATGAGAGAAAACAGACCAAAACAGTTTTCTACCTCCATTTTCTTCATTAGCTGCAGAAAGAAAATAGATGGAGAAACACCCGGGTTTCGAAAAGTCACACAGATCTATGTCACATTGTAAAGTTAGCATTCATGTGCTCACCTTGGCTTGTGACCACTACGTTTACTGAGAGAGCAGAGCATGGCTCAACTACTAGAAGCTAACCGTTAGCATTAGCAACTCCACAACATGGTAGAAAACATCCAGGCTTGTGTTATTTGTGGAAATCAAACATGAATGTAGCATTGTTTACCCAAGAAAGGAGAGCGAACGAAGGCAGCCAAAGAGTCATGTTGCTGTTAGCCAGAGGTGTGGACTCGAGTCATATGACTTGGAATCGAGTCATTATTTTAATGACTTCTGACTTGACTTGATAAAATCTATAAAGACTTACGACTTGGCTCAGACTTGAACGCCAATGACTTGCGACTTGAATCGACTTGCATCTGTTGACTTGATGATGACTTGAGCATATTTCATATTTTAGCACAAAAGTGACACGACATGGACAAAAATCATAAATCATTCTTGGTTCTGGGTTTGATCTTGTTCTGCTAAATGCAGCAGCACTTTGTTTATAATCAGTTTCAGTTGCACTTTCTGCTCGTTTGAGCAAATAAATGAAGCTTTAAGAAGCTTTATTTCTGGAATTTATTTATTATCATTGTCATTAAATTGAAGTTGGACAGATGACTTGATTATGACTTGAAAATTCAAAGTTAAGGACCTGGACTTAACTTGGACTTCCACATCACTGACTTTGGACTCAACTTGGACTTGGTTGTCTTTGACTTGGACTTGACTCGAGATTTGACTGGAAAGACTTATGACTTGCGAAGCAGTGACTTAGTCACACCTCTGCTGTTAGCCAATGGGAGGCAAGTTGTTCGCCTGTCATGAATATTAATGAGTAAGACTCCAAATCTGGCTGTCTGCCCTACACACAAACACACACACACACACACACACACACACACACACACACACACACACACACACACACACACACACACACACACACACACACAGTAGATTATTTACATAACGTGTTAACCCCCCTGCAATTGTTTTTGTGGGAAAAAAGCAATGCTAGCTAGCATCTCTTACCTTTTTTCATCAAACCAATCATTCTGATACATCTTCAAATATTAACTTAAAGTTTTATTATGCTATATTGAACTATTTTAGCCCTTTAAGTGCATATTAGTGTAAATCTGAAAATTCTAAAAAATAACTTAAAGCGCAACAATTTTCACCTATATATTGATCAAAATAGTGACCTTTCATCTACAGCATAAATCCACTTTCTATTTGGCCTAAATCCAGAAGATTCTGCTCAGCGCATGGTGACATTCCATGAAGACAACACATTCAAATAAACACTCTGTCCCAAGGTTCCTGCACTCTCTGTGAAAGCCAGACGTCAACAGTCTTCACTCTGAATAAGTGAAGACTCCATGATTTTATAGTTATAAGTTAAATAATCATATGTGATGAATGAACAAGATGTTTAAATCAAATGTTTGAATGATCTGTGCTTAAATCAATGAATTTAAAATGAATATTGTTCTTACAATGATCCATTTATATCACAAATCACTATGTGTTTGATTTAACAAGTTAAGCATTGTTTACACTCATACACATCACATAAGAGTTTTAAGACATTCTCATTCACAATGTTAAAAACATTTTTGTATCTGAGGAGGGCGTGGCTTTCTGAGGGATGTTGGTAAATACTCAGAAATGTGTCAAATTCTGATTGGCCAAACTTGGCCAGAAATCATAACAAAGTAGTTTAATAAAACAAGAATTACCTTCCGAGTAATTCAGTTCTCCAGCTGACCCCCGATTCGGCCAAATCGGGAAAGAAGCCTCTCTTGAAACCATCTCCTTTTACCTTAAGTCAAAACCTTTCTGCGATGCTGCAAGTGATTACAGCCACAACAGCTCTTTTCAGAGCTACTTCAACTCTCAGACATCCACCTTGGACACCTAACCTGCAGACCCCAGGTTGCATCTCATGGCCGGGGAGGCTGAACTCAGAGGAAGCTACTAATCTCTGAGTATTGTGGTTTCGACGTCCGATGATCTCACCACTCTGACCGCAACCCTCCGGACCGCCGCGATCAACTCATACAAGGGTATCGTAAGCCTGCATACTGGGGTCTGATGAGGTTAATAAATAAACAACTCTCTAGTTTATAACAAACAACAAATTATTTTACACCCAGATTTCACAATTTCTCTCAGATACAAAGAACGGTTGCTACAACATCTAGCTTCCATCACAACACCTCACATCCACCACACCACATCTCATTATTCATATCTTGTCATGTATCATTAGTTTATATTGAAAGACACAGGCTGTAAAAACACCTGTGACAATGTAATCTGTACAAAGATCAATGAGAAAAGGTATATTTATTCTTGTTTGATTTCTAAAACATTCATTTAAATACAACAACTGACTTTACACTCTTTGGCATTTGCTGGTGAATGTGTTGTTTTGGCCGCCTCTCAGCTTGGTAGGATGTTTATGTATTTAAAAGCTTATAAAGGTCAAATGCAAACTGACAAAACATGACTGGAAATCTCTGGAGTGTTTTTTGAAAGTGAAATAAGTTCATTTGAAATGTTTGATATTGCGGTGGCTCTTCTCAGCAACAGGGAAATAATAAATGAAAATGTAAAATAGCATTTTATATGCGACAAGGCCTTTTCCACTTCCGAGAGGCTGTTCAGTGCCTCGATGAAATCCAACAGAAGAAACTGACATTTCTCAATTTTTCTTCTGTACGTTGATTTTAAAGATGTTAAGCCAGAGATGGAGCTGGCATCAGACTCCAAACCACGTTAGCCGTGTCGTTTAACTTCTCCCTATTTTCAGAACCCACACTAGAAGAGCTTACATTCCATTTTTAAGCAAACTGAAATGTGTTATTTTCTTCTTCTGATGTTTTTTAGATAACACAGCTGGCATCGTGGCACGTAGGAGTACTTTCACACGCAAAGATCAGACCCAGTACCTGCTACCTGTGGTTGTGGCAGACAGTGGTCCTCCAGGCCTTTCCAGCACTTCCACTTTGACCATTAGGGTCTGCAGCTGTCATCCTACTGGCCACTGTCCCACAGGAGGGGTGGAGGCCCTGGCTCTGAATATGAGCGTCAGCATGCAGACCTTATTAGGGATTCTAGTCTGCCTGGCCTCGGTTACAGGTAAGCTGTGATAGAAATAATAATGTCCAAGAAAGGGTTAAAGATAATGTTCTTGCCTGAGAATAGAGCATTATTATAAACTAAGAAAAAGGATGGATAGTTTAAGAGATTTCTAATCCCTGACAGGAATGTGCTTGGAGTTCCTTCTGAAGTTTCTATTTCAGCTCACAAAAACGAACAAGTTCACTAAAGATGGAAAAACTTGAAACTCCACGTTCTCGAATGAGAAGTGAGATCTCTTGAGAGACCAAACGGAGAAGCTGAGCTGCATCAACAAGACAGGATTTTTTAATCAAACTGAAAACGAGCGGATTTGCAGGTTGTGATTTCATGTTAGTCACTTGAAAATTCTTGGATATAGTTTAATTAAAATATTTTCTTGCTCCAGAATTTGATTAAATGTCAACAGAAATGTTCAACATCAGAAAAAAAGAGTAAAGCTCTCAGGTAAAAACTGGAAACTGTATTTTTTAAATTTATTTCACTAATGTAAACCTGATTTTACCTAAAAGTTGTAGCAGAAAGGACTTTTTTTGACAACTGGAAATTGTTCACTGAGCCTCTAAAGAGCACATGACACTTTGTTGGGGCTTAAAATGATCCAAGAGCCCCGATATATCCCCATTTCCTTCACGAACACGGCTCAGTCGGGCTAAATTCAGTTCAACTCGGCTCACCTTGGCTGTTTCTCCAGGTTGAAGTGAGGAGCGCTCTTCCTGGGGCCCTCGTCATTGCATGTGGGTGGTTGTCACTCGCTGCACTCACGATTGTTACTCAACACAAAGGGAAGTACAAGGCAATCTGTAAAAAGTCAGGTGATTTTTATGTCACACAAAGATACAACACAGCACAACAATGGTGGTGAAGCAACTTGTTTAGTTTATTTCAAACAAAGAAAACATACATAATTTTTTTTTAAAATACCACAAACAGAAACAATACATATCATCATCCCTTCTCTGTTTGAAAAGGAGTAGGCTGAAGTGGAAACTTATATGTCCCTACCCCTTTATACAAGTAATTTTTACTTGTTTACTAAATCTAACACAAAACCTACATTAAAACAAACAAAATGGTACAAGTCACCAAAAACCACCAAACTATATGGAAAAAAACAAAAAAGAAAAAAAAACACATCTTTTTACAATTGATACAATTTACTTTTCCTTAGAATAAAGGACACCCACATAAATCATCTATTTTCCACTATATACTTGTTCAGACAACTAACAACTAACTAACTGTGTTCTGTATGTGGTTAGCGTTAGCAGTAGCGCTGTGTGGTTAGCACTACTGTGGCCAGCGCTTTTACGTGGGTTGAAACGTGCAGATTTAAGGGGGTTCTCTAAGCCTTTGAAGTGGGGATGCACAGATACCGATACTGGTATCGGTGTCGATACCAATACCAGTATCATTATCTGTAAACGTTAACCAATACAATGCAGTTGCTTGAAAAACTTGTCATTTCTGTTCACCTAATATTTTAGTTTTATGATCATTTCTATTCATATATTTTACCTTTTATCTACCTCATAGTCTTTTCCTGCTGAAAGCAGAGAAGAAAATAAAACCTATATTCCAATTCATAGCTTTTTTTTTTTTTGTGTGTGGTAGAAGTATCAGTATTGGCGAGTACTCAGATGTTTATGTATATGTATTTAGCAGACGCTTTTGTCCAAAGCGACTTACAAGTGATAATCGGCATGTTGCCCTTGAGGCTAACAACAACAGCTTGACATCAGTCATGGAGAGTAGGAGTGGACAGTAGAGAGGGGGGACGGGTGCAGGGAGGGTGCTAGTTTAGAAGGTGCTCTCTGAAGAGCAGGGTCTTCAGGAGTTTCTTGAAAATTGAAAAGGAATCCCCTGTTCTGGTAGTGCTTGGTAGGTCATTCCACATTTGTGGAACGATGCATGAGAAGAGTCTGGATGGTCCGGAGCGTGGTGTAGGCACTGCTAACCGACGATACTGTGATGACCGGAGCGGCCGGGCCGAGACATAAGCCTTTGCAAGAGGATTCAGGTAGATGGGCGTCGTACCATCTCGGATCCACGTATTGGTATCGTATCGGTTTGGAAAAAAGTGGTATTGTTGCATCCCTACTTTGAAGTGTTGAACCTGTTTTACTCAGAAGGAACTGTTTATCCGTGGCCATTACAACATTACTAATTTATGTATGAAGCAGATCGGAGACGGTACCGACTGTTTGCTATGCTACCATAGACACCCCAAGCTGCATTTTCTCCACAAAAACAAAAAATTGATGATGTTTAAAATTTTAGGACCCCTTTAAATATGGACAACTCAAATGTTAAGGAAAATTTAGAACTTCTATGGGTGCAATCTGGAAAACCTCTGTAAAAATACAACCAGCTAAACTCTGACCTTTTTAAAATATTATGCATGGACTACATCCTAAAAAAACATGAAGTATTTAACAAAAACTCACTAAATGCAAATATAATTGATAAAATATCTAAAATGTCCTGTTGTCGCTCCTGTCACTTTTAATTATTTAGTGTTTGCAGATTCAATTAATGAAGATTTTAAAAAAGTTGGTGCTGTTCAGCAAAAGGATGTTTTGTCATATTTTCAAACAATGGAAAACAAAAGGCATAGATCTATGATCCACGCCTACCTTCTGACACATACGTATACTTACAGTATCTCACTCCTATAACCCGAGTTAATTAGAAGTTTCTTTTGAAAATGCAGACAATTTACCTTTCAGTCGGTCCATCTCCTGTTTTTGAAAACCAACACTGCTTTCGTCAGATTGCATAAAGACTTGTGTACAAAGATTTGCAACCATTAGGAGAACATCTGGTTGGCTCTGGGTGGAGACATTGAGTAAGTGGAAGCAGTTCTCGCACGAGGACACGATGGGAGACAGCAGGGCCGGATCTGCTTCTTTATTTACACCTGCTGGGCAAGCGTTATTAAAATGTTTAACATGGTGACAGATTAAAGTCCCCATGAGGAGGCATCTCAAGCTGAGTGTCATTTTAAATTAACTTTGACTTTAAAAAACATTGAGAGTCAAATTTGAAGAAAATATCAGTGGATCAAACTCTTCTAGTATAAATAAATGAGAGCAATTTCACTGACTTGTTTACATAAAGCCATTTTTTTCTGCAGATGGGAGATAAAGCACTTCCAACTGACAATGGTTTGGCAAGTATACGAGCGCGTGCTAAACAGCAGGATTGTTCATTAACAAATTTGCACTTTCGTTCAAATCTGCCTTTTTAAAAACTCACCAGTGTGCCTTTAACACACAATTACAATGCTCAAAGCTTGCAGAGCTATGATGTCAGGTAATGAGTGTACTGGTTGCAATACATCAGTACCAATGCCATCCTGGGACGTTGATGGGCCTGCATAGTGAAGAGCTTTATTATGACCTTAGCTGCTTTGTGTCGTCCCTTTGCCCATCACATGAAAGATTAATGACAAAACCTGCTATGCTAACACTCGGAGAGGGAAAACGCAGCACACAAAGACTGTTGTGCCACATGGAGCAGATTTAAGAATACACATTTAATGTATTTGAGTTGGAATTTAAAAATATATTTTCTATTTCTGGTCGCTGCAACACGTTAAAAATAAAATACAACAAATCTGGTGCCTATTATTGTGAATGCCATTGTAGATTCTACATGTATGCTCCATCGGGCACCGTGTGTCCTTCCTTTCCTCGCCCAGCTCACGCCCCGGTGTTTAACCGTAATGATCCCCTGCTGTGTTGTGTCTGCAGTGCTGTCAGTTCTAATGCTGATGGTGAGGAGACAGCGGCGTAAACAGCAGGAGGAGACGGGTGTGGAGGTGAAGGAGCTGGAGCTGCCGGACGCCGTGTCACAGAAGGTGCTTTACTATGGAGAGAAAGGAGCTGGGCGAGCTGACCTGGACTTCTGCCAGCCCGTCGTCCCCGTGCGGCCCCGTCCAAAGAGGAGGGAGAGGAGGCTACGGCGGGAGGAAGTCAGGGCCAGCATACGAATGTCACTCAGAGAGTCGCACCTCATTGGCCCAGAGGACGAGGTCTTCAGGCAGTTTATTCTGGACAGGCTGGCAGAAGCTGATCAGGATCCTTACGTTCCACCGTTCGACTGCCTTCGGACTTACGCATACGAAGGGTCAGGGTCTCCTGCAGGGTCTCTGAGCTCACTGGACTCTTCATGTTTGGAACTTGAACCTGTGCAACCTGTTAGTAATCCCAGACCCTGCTTAATGAGACTCACACCTTGGTACGGTGGAGTTGTGGAGGACATGATCTTCTAAAAACATTTCATACCGCTCCTCGTTTGGCTTATCTTAGAAAGGGACAAAGACTGGGATATTTAATGTCCAGTAACCACTGAGAAAAAACATTCTGGGAAAAAACAATCTTTTTTAATTAAAGCCGTCACTCCATTTTACTGCATTTCTGAACACTTTGTTTAACCCAATGATAAAGAATCTCCACCCACTTCCTGTCCTGGCCAGCAGTTCCACCATGTTGTGTTTGTTAAAGTCAGAGGCCCAATCCCAATACTCGTCCTTCCACCCTTGTGTCCTTCAATTGCACGATACCGACCAGGGGTGCGAGTGTGTAGGGTGTTCCGATTCCCAAGTACGGAAGTTGATCACGCCCCTTTTGCGCCCTTGATCCACACTTCATCAAAGTCTGCACGTTGCTGAAGACAAAAACGGGCATACTTGCTCACCCAGCGTTGACTCCAGTTGGGTTTTGAGAGTGAGGAACCCACCCAATATGGCGGCGACGCTGTCACGCGCTCCAGCGCCCAATGGGATGTCTATGTATAGGGAGCCTAAGTAATTTCCGCATCATGGGTCCCCGGAAGAACGAACAAATTAATGCAAGTCAACGCTATTTTCTAATCCGCTTTGCCGTACACCCTGGATCACACATGTTGTACTGCAATTTAAATGAAAAGTAATGATGGGTGTTCCAACCACGCCAGCCACGCACTTTGAGATTTATCAGCTTGTAAAAGTTCGTAATTAGCATGACTACAAACTAGAAATCGGCACGTTGCACATGTGACGTCACCACACAATCTCCTCTCCTCTAGCGTAGCTGCTACTTACCAAATGATCAGATTTATGGTGGTTCTTTCCTCCTGTGGGAAGTTTGCTGAACTTACAGCCCTTTTCCCTCAGTTTTCTCCTCGTCTGGTTCGATGATGTCACTTTCGTAAAGCATATTTGTAGTCCTGGACTTAATTTCACACCAAACCTAAAATATCGTTCCCCGCCCGTTCGAAAATAAGCACGTTCTTGGTATCAAAATGTGTCTTTAAAATTCATGGACATCATGTGAAATCCATGGCACAAAACAAGCAGAATTAGAAAATAGCGTTTTTAGCCCCGTTGACTTGCATTCATTTTTTCGTTCTTCCGGGGACCCATGGTGCGGAAGTGACTTAGGCTCCCTTTCGGAAATGAAAGCCCGACCTACTCCCCCACAAAGAATCCTGCTGTATTTTATGTATCACATTTAATATAATAATTTATAATATTAAAGAAAGACTACTGTCTTGATACATTTTTAGGTGGTATAGTTTTCTAATGTGGACATTAGCGGCAGTTCTAGCTCCTTAGCTGTAGGTCTCTCAGCTTAACATGCATCATTCTCACTGGGCATTTGCTGGTAATGTAAACGTTTATAACGGAGCTTTTGTAACCCTAACCATGACATTTTTAAGATGGCTCCGCTATAGCGATTAGTTAGCTAACCCTCCTAATCACAATTACTCTTTGTTGTTCAAACAAGTAAATATAATATTTGGGCATCACTTCTAAATTATCTAAACTGTTGCTTTAATTCTTATATTGATTGTTTAGGTGAATATTTTCTAATTGGCAGGGACCTCTTAAAGACCAAAGGTGACAGATCATTTGCTGCTGTGGCCCCCAGACTCTGGAGCTCTCTACCCCGAGCCTGAGATCAGTGGACTCAGTGGTCTCCTTTAAAAAGCAGCTGAAACTCACCTGTTCAGGCTGGCTTTTTTGTGGCCTTCATCACCACCCTCTCCTTATTCTGCTCTTATTCCACCTTTCCCGTGATCCATTGATTTCCCTCTTTCCTATTCATTTTCTTTCTCCCTTTCCATACATGTTTTAGTTCTTTTTATTCCCTTTTGAACATGTTTGAATCATTTTTAAAATCTTTTTATCCTTGAATTTTTATGTTTTTATTTTAATTCCGTTTTTGTGAAGCGCCTTGAGATTCTTATCTCAAGAGGTTCTATATAAAAGATTGCCTTCTTCCTACTGTACCATTTTCATCTGAACCCCTAAAAAAACGGACTTATAGTTCCAAAACCTGCAGTTTGCATCAGTTCTACAGTGAAAAACCAAATATGTTTTTTCCCATTAACCTTTCTGAGATGCATTTATCTTTCCTACTTTAGGGAAGCAGATCAAACAGAACCAAAAAAAACCTGATTAAAAGTTCTTAAAATAAACATGTTTGCAGCAGTTTTTTTTACACATTAAAAAGTCATGGAGCAGCATAATCATTCACACGCTGTCAGGCCTGCACCATTACGTCTGTGTTGTTCTCCAACTCTTGAGAGAATTCTTTAGTGCTCCTTAGCCTATTAGCTTTGAGACTGTGTTGAGCTTGAAGCCTTTTTTGTCTGTTATGTAGCGCTGAGCAGCAAGTGCACAGTGGCTTCACTGTTCCAGCTTTTGCTGAAAGACTCCCTGCTGTAGCTGAAAAATAGGCTGTTGAGAACAGTCTGAAGTGCTTTTTAAGCAGAGGTGATGCCACTTTATTTTTTCCCATCCTAATATATAACGTATTTGTTGCTGTTAAAATATTGTTTTATGCAGTCTATACAGATATGTTCTCCTGTTGCACTGTAACAGTGAGGAAGCCTGATACTGGAGAATGCTACTGTGTCATGTGACAGCATTAACTGTGGTTAGGTGCATACTCTTTAATGTTACTGTTGAAAATAAACATTTTATACATTTTCATATCTGGATATTATGAGTCTGAGTTTTATATGAATTTGTGTTTATGAAAAATGACTAAAGTTGTTTTTCAATGAGCTGCAACCATTGACAAATATGAAAACTCTGGAATTAGTAAAAACGAAAGTGAAATGTATCTCTTTGTTGAGCGTTCGTCTTTTTAACACATTAAACTAACAGCTGAAACGTCTCCATTAGTGTCTACAAGAGCGGTGAATCACCAAATCAAACGAATCAGCTGTGATCACGATCCAAAACATGCAGGAAACGTAGCTCCACTTTGCTAAGTCCAAAAGGGACCGGAACAGCACTCTGAAGTTGCAAGTGCGATATTCTGGTCATAGGGGGCGGTAGGGGTCTGAGTGACACTTCATTAACCCTATAATGGGTGATTTTAGCACATACTGGCTCAAGAAACTGATTTAAAATAAAGAACAAAATTGCACTGTATTCCTTTATTTCTGATTAGCACTTTACAGAATTAGTTGTATTCTAGTGAGGTGGCGTTTTTGTGCCGTAATACATACTGTAAAGCGCACACATTGTGAAAAGCATTTTTCTATGTATGGCCAGTCCCAAAGCAAATGTATGCCGCCATTAAATTTCTATTTTATTTGGACTTGCTATGACCTCCTTACTTAACTGCTATAAGAGAATTTGTTATCTGTCAAAAGTCATTTTGTTGACGCAAAAAATAATAAAAACACGCTAAACTTTCTATGTAAAAGTTCTTTGTGAATCAAATTGTATTATTAATATACACCTAAGCCCACATATAAACGGTTTCATCATATATCATATCATTTCTCGCAAATTTTCTAAAGCTGGGTGACACTTGGCTGCAAGGTGGAGAACTTGATAGCACTGTCACCTAGCAATGAGGAGGTTGCAGGTTTGAATCCTGACTGCAGCCTTTCTGAGTGGAGTTGAAATGTTCTCCTCATGCATGTTTGAGTCTTCCCCAGATTTTCGGCTTTGTCGCACACTAAAAACACGCATGTTAGTTTAATTGGGGAGCCCAAATTGTCCCAAGATGTGAGTGTGTTTGTGAATGGTCGTCTTTGTGTGTCCCCATGATGAACTGGAGACTTATCCTGGGTGTCTCCCAGCTCCCTGAGAACTTATGGAGGAACAGTGGTTCAGAAAAGCCTGCAGTTGCCGATAAACTGTTAAAAACAGAGCTTCTCATCATATATCAAGCCTTTAACATGTTTTGTTCAGAATAATGTGCCTTTTCTGAGAAAATAGCCCACCACTCGGGTTAAACAGACACCAATCAAGAGGGCACGTAGCCAACAGGCTTCATAACTTCCTGCAAATTAAGGTTGGAAAAGAAGAGAAGTTGACGGAGACGTGATTTATAGAAAACTGTCAAGAACTGATCGAAGCAAGGTGGGCTACGTACAAGAGATAATGGTGTCTCTTCTTCTTCACGGTCATTAGACAAACAGTACATGCAGTAGTGTGGGCGGTTGCTTGTGGGATGACTCACAGTAATTGTGAGGTGATCTGGGCCAGCCCCTCCTTCACCTTCTCATCCACTAATTGGGCTGTTTGTTGGCTGCGAAGGTCAGAACTTGAACCAAGGAGAAAACAGTTCTAACTGAAGGGGAAAAAATAATACATAAGCTTGTTTTGAAGGGAAGAAATGAAATAAGAGACAAAGTGAAGGAAGCAACTAATTGTGAGGATTTATTTGGCGTTTCCCTGCAGTGGGTGCTCGTACGAGCTCTACAACACTCAGCAGGAACATTTGCAGACAACCCAGAAACTCAAAGTGAGCTCCAAATGGCTTCCACTGTTGGAAACGATTTATTCGGCCAGAGCTTTTTAGACTAAATTATTGCCTCACAATGGCTTCTAAAGACACAGGTGTTCACACTCTCCAAAAGTCCTTTTCAAACCAATCATCACCATCCAACATGCTTTGGACTTGCCCACAAAAGCCCCGTTATAATTCTCTGTTCAATAGCACCTTAATGTCAAAAGTCATTCAGCTACTGGTGTCATTTAACCTTCTGAATTTCTGCCATTATCCACGGTGAATATTACGGGCAATTTAACCTAACAGCCCCTTTCTTTGTGTAATTATACTCATTAAGCCAACATGAAGGATTTCACTCCGTCAACTGTCTCTGTCCCTGACTCTCAGAGATTTTTAGATTCAGCTCCTTATTTTTTTGTCAAACCCAGAGCCGTGCTCATCGCACGGCGCCACAGCAGACACCAGAGGCTCTTTAAGAGAGACTCATTTGCCAGAGAGTGAGTTGATTGAAAAGATGCCTGAAAGGATTTTGAGAGCCATTTTTTCCCTTCATTAGCAGCATGTATGCCTTGAGGTTTGGCTGAACAGGAAAGGAAATGATTCATATGCGACTTGGTAATGTGAAGATAGCTATAGAAATTTAAATACATCAGAGTTTTAAAACACTGGTTTAGTGGATGTGTCTATTATAACTATAATAATAATAATAATAATTATTATTATTATTATTATTATTATTATTATTATTATTAAGTGAAGGTTAGCATAAATCACTACAAAATACCATACAGGCAATATTTTAAACACAGGTGGGGCTAGAACAGCACAGAAAACAATCTTGAGGACTTTTAAGCTCCAGTTTGAAAGTCTGTTTCAAAATAAAATAGCTGGTTTATGATATTTTATTTTGGTGAGTGATAGACTGCACTTATTCTGATTTCTGTGTGCGTTAGTCTTAGATCTAAGGCTATGGAACATACAGTAAATTCAGCTTTAATAAGCTTTATTCCTGGAATTTCTTTATTATCATCGTCATTAAATTGAAGTTGGACAGATGACTTGAAAATGACTTGAAAATTCAAAGTTAAGCACTTGACTTGGACTTCCACATCATTGACTTTGGACTCGACTTGGACTTGGCTGTCTTTGACTTGGACTTGACTTGAGACTTGGCTGGAAAGACTTGTGACTTACTTGTGACTTGCAAAGCAGTGACTTGGTCACACCTCTCCAAATTAGTGACAAAACCACTTACAACTGAAGAACACAGGACACCCATCTATCAGCAAGAAGCGCCTCGTGATTTTTTTATCTTGAGAGGCGCTATAGAAATGATATTTTCTTCTTCTTCTTCTCGTGTTTTAGGAAGATTAGATGAATGGGCCCAGCCAGCATAGGTGGGACACATATGAATATATATGGGCAAACTGTATGGGTGCCACTTGGGTTTGTCTGCGGTTTCCATGGTGGCTCCACACGTGTTCACCCACAAGGATCTTTGCCCACATAGATATCAACAGGCCCTATGTGAGTTTATCCAGATGGTTTGATTCAGTTATGGGTGGGCAACCCCCAGAGAGGCCACCATGTAAACCATGGACAAACCCTGTTGGCACCTTACAGTTCGCCCATATATATATATATATATATATATATATATATATATATATATATATATATATATATATATATATATATATATATATATATATATATATATGTATATATATATATATATATATATGTATATATATATATATATATATATATATATATATATATATATATATATATATATATATATATATATGGGCGAACTGTAAGGTGCCAACAGGGTTTGTCCATGGTTTACATGGTGGCCTCTCTGGGGGTTGCCTATGTACATTGCCTGGGGTTTGAGGGAAAACAAGAGAAAAACTACATTAAATAGAGATGGAAGACTCATTCTCCAAACTGCTTGTCCTGTCTACAGTCATGGGGAGCTGTTGTCCGTCTTCAGCAGTCCTCAGGCAGGAGACAAGGGACACACTGGACAAGTCTCCAGCCCATCACAGGGACACAAAACCAGTTGCACCCCCTGCCCAACATGCAAGTTCCCAGTCTGTCAGAGGACACGATACACCCAAAGCCCATACAGGCCCGAGGAGACCATGTCTGGTACACGCAGAAAGGCTGCAACCAGGTTTTGAACAGATGACCTTCTTTCTGCCACCCAACAACACCCTTATTTGCACCAACAGGCAGCCATCCAAGCTCATGCAGCTCTCATCTCATCCCAAGGCAGTTCATGAGAATCAGCACCATCAGGTCCGTCACCAAAACATCTGATACGCAAGAAGAAACAAACCCTAACAACTATTTCTTCAAAAGCAAAAACAACAGCATAAATAATCATAACCAAAATCAGCAGTGAACCCTGATGTAACGTAGATGACGTGACACCATCAGAAATTCTTCGTGTTCTAGGTTTTCCACTTAAATCAGCACAGCATGTGTGCTGGAGTTAGATCTGACAGCAAATGTGTTAAAGGATTAGGCTTACTTTAATATATTAGGATTTAAAGAACACTTGTTTTGTTGTTCATCTTTAATCCCTCAGCATGGGTCTATGTAAACATCAGATATTAGCATCAGAATAGCAAACAAGAACTCTGAAGTCTGCAGGAAGCAGTAATACGTATGTGTAACGAGCAAGTGAAATCCCAAAAATGCTTCATTAATCATTTGGTGAAATCAGAGTGGTCAAAAAATTAAATTGGACTTGACACTGAAGAGAAAATGTTAATTATTTGCTTTGAAATGCTTAAATAAAAGGCCCTGACCCTCACCAAAGGCCAAATCGAGTGAGTTCACTGGAAAATGAAAGATAAGTAAGTTTATTTGAATGAAACAAGATAAATCAATTATGTGCAATGTCGTGTTACAGCCGAGGGCTCCGGCGAGGGTAAAACAGGCATTTATAATAAAGAACTTAGCTTCAAGGTAAGATCAACAATTCATTTATCCACTAAAAAATCACGATAAAAGTTGTTTTGTTGCCACTGAACAAAAATGTAATCTAAGAAATCTGAGTGATGGATTTGATTTACAACTTTTCATAGGATTAACCTGAAAGGGGTAAAAATGTGTAAAAGCATCAAAAGTGAAGTCTCTCACACATTAAAACATTTTCATATTTTTTAATCATTTTCCTGAGCCAGTATGTGCTAAAATGACCCTTTATGGGGTTAATGAAAGGTCGCTCAGAGCTAGGGATGGGATGGGACTTTTGGCTCTTTGGGGGGAAGGGGTGGGGTAAGCAACGTGCCCCCCTGATGTCCGTGACGGTGCTCATGGAGGATGGGGGCTTTCCTACTGGAAGACAAGATTAACAGTTCTCTACAAGGACTCTGCTCTCATCGTTCATTTTGAAGCCTGTTGAAAAGATCTGATCTGTTTGTGAACGTCACATGACCACTCAGAGCCCACCGTCCCCCGTGTTAGTGGAGCGGAGCGACACACTGGCGTAGGGTGCGTTGGTGCAACCAGTGTGGCGGGCTCAGAAAGTGACCTGGGGGAGAGAAAGAGGGGACTGACTGGATTGATCAAAATATTAAATCAAGGTCATTTTCACTATGGTCTGATGTAACCATAGCAACCCTACAGATGGAGGTGTAAACACACTGGTGCTTAAAGGTGACCATGTAAGAATCTTCAGACTAATTTAAATATCTTTGTTACATAATTTCATTATTTTTTTAGTTAAGTTTTGCTTGTACCTGATGATGTAGTGAATATTCTCGTGAAGCATTGTGGGTAAAATATGACAAGAGTGTATTGATCAGTCGGTGAGCTGTCAGGTAGCATGGGCAGGGCCATTTCTGAAGCAAATTTCTCCAGAGGTTTTTGTGGTCCGTGTAAAAATGACTTTATTTAATATAGACATTTTAATCAAGATTGATGGTTATTTTAGCTTTTTTCACCTTTTTTTTTTGCTGAAGCCAGTAACAAAAGCAGCTAGCTGTAGCATCAATGGACAGATTTTCAAAATAGATCAAAATCAACACAATTTAAACGTTTTTATAACGTGAGCATTTCTAACATTCCGTTTTCATAAATCCTCATTTTTTGTACACTTGGAAGGCCTAGCTGTTAGCTTATCAATCCATGGAAAAAAATCTTCTATTCACTACCTCAGTTTCTAATGTATTGTATATAATCAATCAATCAATCAATCAATCAATCAATCAATCAATCATCAATCAAGGCTTTATTTATATAGTGCCTTCCTCACCCATTACGGGAGGCCAAGGCACTGAAGAACAAAATACAACCATGATAAAGGAAATTAAAACATTTAACATGAAACAACAGAATTAAAAGCAAAAAAATCAAAACTACATAAAAGTAAGCCAACTTCAAGCATGTTGAGGAAATGCTAAACGAAATAAACGGGCTTTCAGGTGACTCTTAAAGACCGGCAAAGAAGAGGACTGCCTAATTGACTGTGGGAGCTGGTTCCAGAGTGATGGCGCTACAAATGAAAAAGCCCGGTCTCCATGAGTCCAACACATTGACATATAAATAGGTCCAACACCTAGTACGAGGGACTAGCCGGCCCTGATCAGAAGAGCGCAGAGAGCGTGATGGGACATATCCTTTCAGGAGCGCCGCTAAGTAAAGAGGGGAGCCGCCATGAAATAAAAATAAATAAATAAATAAATAAAACACCAGAAGTTTAAAACGCGCCCAATAAAAGACTGGAAGCCAGTGTAGGGAGGCCGGTACTGAACTGATGTGGTCCCCTTTCCTGGCTCCAGTGAGAAACCTGGCAGCACTATTCAACTAGAAGACAAATTGATGAATGACCAAGCCCAGCATAAAGAGTTACTCTTAGTTATTGATACAAATCCCTTCTGAAGGTAAATAATGCTAAAGAAGCACAGTTTTTTAGTATTGTTTTATTTTTCTTCAGACTTGTTAGAAAACTTTTGCAGCACCTTTTCCTTTTGAATGGCTCTTTTCCCCAAATTTTCCCTTTACTTCTCTTAAAAGGGCCAAAAGTGAGACGGAAACCTTTGACTTTAGCAAACATAAAATGTAAGCAACCCTAAGGTTAAACCAACTCTCTCTTGAGGATTTTTTTTTTTTGTCTAAAGTGCTAACTAATGTGTTACAGGGAGGTTTGTGCTTCCTAGACGTTTCATTTTCAAAGTATGAAAATATTCTGTGTGTATGCTATTTTCAGAGTTTAGCCTTGCACATCTCCTCGGTTTTTCTCTGGCTTTTAAAAAGGGTGTTGCTGAATTTACAAAGAAATATTTTCCACTTATAATTCATAACACATTCACTTGATCTGATTTCATATTGTTCTTTCTTTAGGTCTGTAGTAAGAAACTACTATTATGGAATACCAAAGGCCTCGGGTCCAAAGTGAAAAGTCCCATTAATAAAGAAGAGATTACTTTCACTTGCTGTCAAGGCCCTGTGCTGCTAAAGGATTGATGCTCTCACATTAAATCAGCCCCTTGAAAGGTCCTTCTAAAACTGTACGAGTGCCAACTGTACAGGTGATTTTTCCCCCACTGTTATGTTTCACTTTCAGGGCATGTTCAGTGGCATTATCAAGGTATTGATATTGGGATTTTGCTTTGTTTGTTGGTCATTTTTTACAAAAACAACTCTGTCATTTTTTTTTTCCTAAGTCTGTTTTCCTCGCTTGTTTGCCCTCCCCTTTGCTTCCTCACAGCCACGGGGTTTGTTGTTCACTTTTCGCCGTCTGCTCCATCATTCAAAAAACGCACGGCTTTCTTCTGACAAGCACTGAAGCAAAGAAATGAGAAATGACTTGCACAGTTTAGCTCCTCTTCATTTTCACTTGCCTTATTATCAAACGCACGAGCGCGCCCACGTGCACGTCCTTTCACAGATGATTAGTGGAGGCTCCTCGCCAAAAGAGACACCTAAACCTGCGAAGTGATAAAAGGTTTTTTGTCAAAGTCCAACCTCCGAGACACGCTGAACATCTAGAAGACTCTACAGAGAGCAATGGCCCCCGTGGAGCTCTAATTAGTTGTCATTCATAAGTGATTACAATCCAAATGTAAATAATAAATGGAAATGGAATATTTTGGGGACGTCTTGTCAACTGGTTTTCTGATGCATGACTAAAACTGGATGTAAACATTTTTCATAATTACCAGATGATTACTCATCAGCATCTGCCACAGTGTGCGAAACAAAATGACGATATTCAAAGTTCTGCTCAAATTGTGATAAATCAGTCAGAAATGTATTTATATGAAACATCTACAAGAGAAGAAGTCCCACTTATGGCTATCAAATGTCTCCTGTTACCTCCAAACAACCTCACTTTGGAGAAATGGCTCAAGTCTGATCAGCTTGAGCTAGAGGTCGTTCAGAGAGGAGCCAAGACCAAAGTTTTTCACAACCTTTTACAATCTCTCTCCGTTTAAGGTTCTGGGTCATCCAGAGCTTGGTACTTTCAGTACAATGGGATATAAACTAGGATGTGTCTTCTGGGAAATGTTTCTTTTTCAGGTTTCTTATATCTTTGTCTAAAATCAAACTTTTACCCAGACCTTTCACTGGCTGCTGATTTACATGAACAGTCCAGATGTGTTCATATGGGTTATTTTAGTTCTTCGTTCTATAGAGGTCAATCCTATTGTGTTACAACACATTTATTAGTATATTAATGTCTTCAAGCAACCCTAAAATGGCAGTGTGTAGTTTCCTAGTGCAAGGGGGAAGTATACATTTCATGGTAGTTTTACACGATATTGCCGTGACTGTTTCTAGGTTAAAAAACATCATGAATGTTACCAGTGAAGCAGAAATTATGCAACCTCGGCGTGACTCAGCAGTTTTGTTATTAAATTTGTGTTTCTTACTATCTAAATGTTTTTGAACGTGGTAACTTCTGTAAGTCGTACATCAAGCTTGTCATCTAGTGTGATGCCATCGACAGGCGCAGGACCCCAAGCTGGCCAGAAGAAGAATGGCATCTAACATGGCGTCCCTCAAAGACACCACCTGGGTCCTATGTACTTTAGACCCTATTTTTATGGTTATGTTATAAAGTCGCCAATATTTTCCAACAGCTGGACAGCATTTTATTCATTTTCAACGTTTCGATGGATATTTCCAGAGATTAAAGGTAAAAACTACAAATTGTCTCTAACGGAGCAACAGCCCCTCAATTCAAACTAAAAACTGCTAAAAACCCATTAAAATGTAGTAAGAACTTTACTGATGCAAGTTAGTTTCCAAGTCCCTCCTCAAAAACTTATAACATGGCTTTGAATCTAACAGTTTCTGAACAATTCTCACCCCAAGTAAAATGATCAAAATATCTTGCATGTGGACCTGGAAATTGTTGATTCACTCTTATTGCTCTTATAGAATCAATGGTTGGTTCTCATATCATTGCTGTAGTATTTGGTGCAAGAAAAAAACAATTTCCTAATGTTGTGATTTAATAATATTTCTGGAACTAAAATCCTTTTGATTCTGATTCTGATCTGATTCTGGACTTTTCTACTTGAGCTGCTAAAGCTCTCTGGACGAGAAGTCCAGTTGTGTTTTGTTATTCCACAATAATTTTAAGCATGAAAACTTGCAGTGTCAGCATGTGCTATGAATATGTAATGCAAGTTTTACAGCTGTGTAAAGGCTCGTCCAATTGTCTTTGCTGTTATGAAATTGTTTAGATTGTAACTGTCGCGTTGTAGGTGTGGATGACGGCGGACCATGTGTGGCAGAGCTGACCAGGAGGTAAAAAATGCAGGCTTCAGTAAAAGTAAAATGGTTTTAATGGAGGACTGGGAACGACAGGAACAAAACACAAGGGCTACAAGCAACAACAATGAACCGACACCAGACACAGACAAGACAGAGCTTATATGCACAGGGAGAAGTGATTATGGAAAATGGCGGCAGGTGTGTGAAGTGAGAGCTGGAGGGAAGACAGGTGAACCTAATAATCAAAATGGGCAAACAGAAACAGAGGAGGGCCAAATAAACCTAAGAAACTCTAAGACACCAAAACTAAACCTAACCCCGGGTTTCCACGGGAGCCGTCAGCAGCACGTTACTGCAGCAGCACGTCTTGCTCACATAAGCTGCTGCTTGGCCCTTCCCACGAGACGCGAAGCAGCAGGGGAGCAGCTGTCACCGACCGAGCACGAAGTCACACGAGTGACTTTGTCAGTAAACACAACAACAAGCAGGAGGAAATTACAACATGGTTTGTGTTTTATGTTCTGTCCGTTTTATAATCGCCAATACGGACCTGAAAAACAAAGGAGACCGCTAGCTAGGTGTTAACTTCTCACGGGGATGCACAGTTAGTAACCTTTTTTAAAAATAAAGCAACCGGAAGGCAGTACGTTCTTTATTCTGAAAATCTCGGGAGCTCTTCTCCATTTCCGTGTTCGATTTCCTGTCTTTCCTTCCCAAAAATGTCAAACTTGACCCGTTTCAGAGGCGTCGCGCGTAGAAAATAGAACCGGCGCGTAAAGGCCGCGACATGCTGCTCCTGAGACGCGGCCGACTCGCGCTGCTGACGGCTCCAGTGGAAAAGGTTCTGTTGACCACAGCGGTTCCTATCAGCAGCTATGACGTGCTGCTGCAGTAACGTGCTGCTGACGGCTCACGTGGATAGCCGGGGTAAAGGCTGCGGGAAGGACTAACACACACACCATCACACACACAAATGTAATGGACAAGCACACACACACACAGAACCACACACACACACACACACACACACACACACACACACACACACACACACACAAACACTGAGCAGGGGACTGAATCTCACACACACGTCGAGCTGGGGACAAAGAAGCTGGGGACTACAAGGACACAGAATGTAAATGAGACCTGGAGGACCTGGGGATGAATGAGATGACACAAGACCTGGGAGGAATAGACTTAAAGGACTACCAACATAAGACTCATAATGGACACAGACAAAGGACACATGAGGGCGCTATGAGACACAAAAGGGGAATCTAAAGAGGGATGGAGGACATAAGGAACACAGAACATGACAGTAACTTTTTTAAGAAGTGGACATTGACTAGCCTGGCAGGCCATTCTATATAAGTAAATATATAGCTATTGTAGAGAAGATGTTCCTACATTTAATTAGAAACCATAAAATGTAAAATATCATGAAGTATGAAATATCACCTTAATGGATCTTTAAGTACATTTAATCAGAAGATCGGATCTTTTTATTGCAGGGATTGAGCAACACTTCGTATTAACTTCAAGAAAAGAGAGCGAGTCAAGTTTTAAAAGTTTAAAGATTTATTTCTAAACAAATTAAAACTAGACTAACTTTAACACTGGGTGTATGGTGTAACTAAGGTGAATTAAGACTGAGAATGGTGTATGTGTGAATATGTTCACAACCAGCAGATCCGGAGAAACGATTAGTTCTGATGGGAGTGACGATGATGTTTCCCGCTAAGCTTTGGTTTGGAGACTTATAACACAAATTGAGACGCCATTCTGTCAGCCTACGTACCCTTTGCGGAAGTCCCCATTAGATCAGGAATGTCGAGGTCCAGCTTGACCTTCTCTGGAGCCGAAGCCAGTAGGAAAAGCAGCAGCTGCCGACCAGACCAGTCTTGAGATACTTCTGGGTCACGACAGTTTATTGCCATCTAGCGAGACCCAAAAAGGGGTCGTGATGGTTCAGCTTTTATTCTGAAAGGAACCGTTGCAGCAGGTGGAACATGCAAGAGATTTAATCCAGCTTGTCGTTAGGTTCTTTCAGCTGAAGAGGAAAGTTACGGATTGGCCACTCCGACAACTTCTCTAGAAAGCTTTGAACTGAAGTTAAAGATGATGTGGGCATATTTTTATAATTTGGATGTTTTGATTTACGGTTGAATCAAAAAGGGACAGATTTACTAAGCACCACCAAAACCACACCTCGCATCAGATCTGGAAGGTTCTGATTGGATCAGTAAAAGCAATGTGTCATGTGACTTTTAAGCATTATGTGTGATCAGTCTCTAGTGGAAACATTTAACGTTGTATTACTTATAAAATCTACTAATCATAAACATTGTCATTTCACAGATTGGTTCACATTTATTACTGGACTAACACATTATATGATTAGCTTTATTAAAAATAGAGTTCTTCTGATTTATTAAAAGAAAGAGTTCTTTGTCTTCATTCTTCTCTTGAGCTGGAAGGGAAACAGTTTTAGAAGCAAATGCATGACCTTGAGCAACATCTCATGCAGATTAGTTCTGTGTCAGAGACATCTGAGGAGAGAGGGTAAATAACCTTAGGTGGAATAGCTCCTTCATCACGTTACACTATATATGAGCCATCTACAGTTGTCTTTCAAATCATCTCTGCACACAGCTGGACAGAGTTAGGACCAATCAGAGTAATGAACAATGCAACATATTTGTTTCTATGGTAATCAGCCAATGGGGCAGCCCACCATGCAGGTAAAGAAGAAGTACCTCTATGTACTCATATTTCAAAGAAAGCCAAAGTTTAAATCTTCCAAAGATGATGCCAAAGCTGTTTGAAACAGGTACTGTTCCAGAGCCGACACCATCATTGTAGTTTTTCTCAGTTGCAGCTGTAGTATTAAGCCCGTCCAACAATCATAGAGCACGGTTACTGGCCTGATACAAAACTGATTAGGCCAATGGTGGAAATGCTGAGGCTACAATGACATGGCTAGACCAAACTGCAGAGCAAAATTTGTTGCTACTGCTATAGTTGGCCTAAGCATCTAGGCTAGAAATAGACTTTAATAATGGGGTAATCGCAGACTAGCCGTTCATATATCCGGTCAGAAAAAATAACCTTTCCCTCATTATTTGTTCATAAATCTGAATCAGCTCTTTAAGATATTTTACCATGAATAAGTTTGTATTACCTGGATTATGAATGATTATGTTTGAGCTTGTTCAATAAAGGATTTCAGTCATTTGAGACAGAAGCATCTTTCCCTCCTAACTAGTCATTTTATTCCTGAGGTGACATCTCTTTGGACAATTTCAACTGTGTTTTGTTTTTAAATTCTACTCAGAGATGTGTGTGTGTGGATGCAAAATTGTATCCAAGACACATTTATATCATTAGCTCAGGCAACGTGATGTATTAACCATTTTTCATTGTAAAATATATTAGATTCTTTTTAGGCTTTCCCCAAAAACATCTGGCAACACCCAAAAATGATTTTTCTTCTTATTCCAAACACACTTTTAAAATTGTTATAAATGCGACAAGCCTGACTACATTAGTTAGTGTTTTTTCTGGGTTTGTGATCACATTTTAAAATAATCCAGATTGTTCAATTGTGAAAATAAAGTGAAGCAATTATTCAGAAAAGCACGAATAACCCCCATGACTTTACCAGTCTTTGTGTTACAGTGGGATCATCTGGGCCAGCCTGTCATTGATGGTTTTGACCCGATGTACATTTATTTCAGTGGTGTTCCAGTAATTAATCCTAGCCAGCATCAGCGATTTCTTGCATTTTGGATGCTTGTGTGTCTCCATTGCGTATTGTGAGGAGCTGGCTCCTCGATTTAGAAAAAAAAAAGCCATCGATGCAGTCCTCACAAGTAGCACATCATTAATAACGGAGGGACCTTTGAAGATCCTGCATAAATGTCTAATTAGGTTTGGTAACCTTTAGGAAACTCAAGTGGGTGAATACTAAACAGGCATGGAGATCTTGTACTGCATGGCAAACTAAGCATTCAACATGTGGGGAGAGCTCGCTGACATTGTGGAGGTTTGTTCCACCGACTCAAAGGGCATGCAATTTAAGCAACATTACAACCACGTCTGAACTTATTGGGCAATTTTGGACCAATTTATTTTTGTTAACCATCCTGTGTGCACACATCATGGAGGTGAAAAATATGTACCATGTTTCTTTCTTTTGCATTGCCCTTCAAGCTGTGGGGATCACTGTTTAGTGGTGTTCCAAACCCGCGTGGCATTTAACAGACCCTTAAGTCGGAGTATTTGAGCCAGCAGCCATGTTCGTTCTGACAGTGTTAGAATGATGTGACCTAGAAAGTAGTAGCTGGGCTGGTTTACACAACAGTGTCCTTGTCTCTGACTAATAACACATGTATTAAGAGATGACAGCACAATGAAAATACTACCCTGTGTAGTTTTATTGCACCCAGTCTATTGCTGACGCACAGCTGCAGGAAATCTGTTACTGAAAGGCTGAAATTTTTGCTTTTTTAGCTGGATTTTCTTAATGTTGATTTATTTTCCCCTACGGATTGATGCTAGTTAATACCACTCAGTTTAATGAGGAAATATTAAAAAGGTTTTATAGAATGAGTTAGCTGAGAACAGTTTTTACTTGTTATTAGTGCTGCTTGATTATGGCAAAAATGATAATCACAATTATTTTGACTGAAACTGAGATTTCAATTATTTCAGACGATCTTTAATTACCATTGAGTTTATTTATTTGGTCATAAAATTAAATGGGACACTTTCAGAGAAAGAATAAATGAAAAAAAAAGAAACAAAATAATCACATTCCTAATTCCTCCTGTAAAATAGCTCATGGTTTATGAATGAAAGTGTAAAGGCTGAAGTTTAACTTATTTAAGCCTACCCAATCCATTCCCAATTTGATAAAACCAACACTCCAAATACTGACAACAAAAGAAAGATGGGTAACACTTTATAATAAGGGTCGCTTTATTAATGTTATTTAGAGCATTATTAACCCATTTGTGCCCAATTTTTTTTCAGAGTCGTAATGCATATCATTTTATCAGTTAAGTCCCTCTGAATCATGTCATATAATTTTTTTCAATTATATACTGTTTTTGGGAAGAAAATGGCATATTTTTGACTGGCAACTATTGTTGCCAGTGGTCACACAGCTTGTCAGTAGGTGAAATGTCACCTAATAATAGGAATGGAGAAGTAATAATAATATCGTTATAACCAGGGCCGACCCTGGGGCATTATTTTCACTGGGCAATTTTTTTCATCGCACCCCTGCAACCCCCCCCCCCCCCCCCCCCCACACACACACACACACACACACACACACACACAAACACCTGTAACCTCACCCATGCATCCCACAAACAGGACACTGCTCTGTTATTTTGGTGCACCTCACTGCAGCAATACCACCCCCAATGGCTGTTCAAGGCCCAGCCCTGGTCATAACAAAGTAATAGCCTAATAGTATTGCCATAAAAATAAGAAAGGACTCAGGTTCCACCACTTGCATAGGTGTGTGTTATGTAAGCTCTTGTGTGAAAAGAAAAGTGTACCCCCAGCTGCACATCAACATCTTCATTAGCTTTTCAACTAGCTAGCTATCAGACTGTGAGATACAAGCTAATGTTTGCTAGCAAGAAAATTATGTATGGTAACGTATAAAAATCCTATACACACAGGCCTTGAATACCTGTGAAGTTATTTAGCTTGGAAAAGTATTCTGAGAGGACTAAAATGTGCCATTGTACATCATTCTAATATTTTAAGTGAAATTAGGAGTGATCCTGCAGAGAGTTTTCCTTTAGTTAGCGACATGCTTTGTGCCCACTGGCAGCTATTGTTGCCAATCACAGAAATAAGCTTATTAAGAAATAAATATTTATCTTTGGCATGACTTTTGGATGGAGGGTTACTCTAGAGCAGGCCTATTCAATTACTTTCCCTACTGGGCCAGATTTCAAAATCGTGGATCAGCTTTGGGCCGGATACCAAAATCTTTATGTATTTTACGGACAATGTTTAAATATTAAATTTTAATATTTTGACTGACATTACCTCTACCACTAATACAACGACAAAAAACAGCAATGCACATTGTCTTATATTGCTTTAATGATCTGTATTAATTTACCAGCTGCAGAGCTGGTAATACAAACATTTGTTTTATTAACCTCGAATAACTCAGTCGCAGCTACTAAATAAACATTTACAATAACTTGACCGTTATTTTTGCAACTTTAGTGCGAGAGATGGCACTTTTTGTTTTGAACAAGAAATGGAATATTTGGCTCATAGGAGCTGAGTGCAATGCGCAGACAGTAGTGCAGAAAGGATTCCGTGAGAGAGGAGCGCAGGTTTGTTTTGATTGCATTCATATGGGAAAAGCTGGATTCACAAATATAGGTGGATCCAAACATACTGAGAACAGTCACAGCTACTGTACATTCTTGAGGTTTGGGAACTGATGGGCATTGACTCCAAAACTTAGCAGGGCCATTTGTGCACAGCTCTTGTGGCATCGTAAATGATGACTGCATGTCCACCACTTCCAGCAGGAACTGTCCCTCATCAATAGAAGAGACCACTTTCTTAGCTTTGATGGACACACTTTCTTAGCTTTGATGGACAATGTTTCCTCAGCGATGGCAGCAAATGGATCTTTCGTTAATTGCTTCGCCTCTGTAGGAAGTGACAGATCGTCCAGGTGACTGGTGAAGTTGTCCTTCAGTTTCGCGACTAAACCAGTCATTTCTGCCGTGACTTTCGTCGGAGAGGTGGCTTTACGGAGTGTGGGAAAATGTAGCATTCTTTCACCAGTCAAGTCAGTTGCGAACATGTTTAGTTTTGCCTGAAAGGCGCTTGTTTGCTCCACAAGCTGGGCTGGGTCATTGCTGGCCTGGGTCTCAGCTAACATAGACATGAAGCCACACTATGGCAGCTCCAATAGACAGCACCAGTCCACGGGGCATCTACGTACATATGTCCCTGATTGCTAAAATGGTGTTGTGTTCAAGTGCAATATCAGTGTGGGAATTTAGAAACTTGCATGCTTAAATAGTTTTTCAACAGTTTTTTTTCCGTTGGTGGTTGAGGGATTGGGTGAGGTGGGCCAACCGGGTAGGGCCCGTGGGCCGGATGTGGCCCACGGGCCGCCATTTGAATAGGCCTGCTCTAGAGACTTGAATGAGTAAATTATTACAAATATATTTTGGGGCAGTTCATCAGAAATGTCTGAAAATTACCTGTTTCCATTATGATTTGCAGTCACGATGTCTTCAGCGATGTCATACGATAGGAAGCACTTCGAAACAAATTTTTTTAAACAAAACTTTCGTCTAAGTTGTTTATAGCAAATAAGTGGAAAATGTTGGATTAGTAACACTGTAATTTTTATTGTGAGTCAAAAATGACAGTGATACACTTTGGCAACAATAGTTGCCAGTGGGGCTAAACTAATAAAGAATTGACAACTGCTTATCCGTATTATGTAATGCATTACTAAGCAGACCTCCCCACAGTCATTTTTCCTATCCTTAAGGACACTTAGAAATGAATGGTAACATTAAAGTGGCAGTGTGTCTTTTTCCTGGTGATAGGGGGCAGTTGGTACCTAAATCGTTGCAAGCAAGCAATATTTTTTTGTTGGAGTACGACCTTAGGAACGGATGCCCATTAGGGTCAAAAAGCCCTGGGGAGTGCAAACTTTAGCAAAAATAACAAGCACATCAGACTCCCTTTCATCACTGCCAACAAGTGAAGAGATAAATGTGTAAAACAAAAACATTTACGAATGACGAAAGTTTTGTAACCGTTTGTTACAAATCAGTGAATGCATTTTGTCCTCATGGGCCCCCTTAGAAAAAAAAACATGGCATCTAATATGGCATCGCCCAGAGACTTAGACCCACTCCCATGTATTTTGTCCCAGATTTTTATGGTTAAATGTTAAAAAGCCTGGGCATCTTTTCATTCGTTTTCAACAACATTTTAATGGATATTTCCAGAAATTAATGGTAAAAACTACATATTGTTTACCTAACCTATTAAACCCCACGGATCCGGTACCAGGTCCAAATTTACTTCCGGTTTTAAAGTTGTTCCAAAACCACGCTTAATATTCACCAATATATGTTTATGTTTATGTATTTAGCAGACGCTTTTGTCCAAAGCGACTTACAAGTGATAATCGGCATGTTGCCCTTGAGGCTAACAACAACAATAACAACAACTTGACATCAATCATGGAGAGGAGGGAACAAAAGAGTGGACGGTAGACAGAGGGGGGACGGGTGCAGGGAAGGTGCTAGTTAAGAAGATGCTCTCTGAAGATCAGGGTATTCAGGAGTTTCTTGAAAATTGAAAAGGAAGTTCTGGTAGTGCTTGGTAGGTCATTCCACATTTGTGGAACGATGCATGAGAAGAGTCTGGATTGTCCTTAGCGTGGTGTAGGCACTGCTAGTCGACGATCCTGTGATAACCGGAGCTGCCGGGCCGAGACATAAGCCTTTGCAAGAGGATTCAGGTAGATGGGAGTTGTACCATCTTGGACTTTGTATGCTAGTGTTAGCAATTTAAATTTGATGCATGCTGCTAGTGGTAGCCAGTGGAGCTCAATGAACAGAGGGGTGACATGTGCTCTTTTTGGCTGATTGAAGACCACACACACCGCTGCGTTCTGGACCGTTTGAAGAGGTCTCACAGTACGGGCTGGAAGACCAGTTAGAAGGGCATTGCAGTAATCGAGGCGGGAGATGACAGTAGATTGCACCAGGAGCTGGGTGGCATGTTGTGTTAGGTATGGTCTGATCTTTCGTATTTTATACAGCGCAAAGCGGCATGAACGAGCAACAGAGGCAACATGATCTTTAAAGGTCAGGTGTTCTTCAATCACAACACCCATATTTCGAACTGTCTTTGAAGGAGCCAGAGACAGGAAGTCATTTTGGATTGAGATATTGTGCTGTGTGGATGGTTTTGCTGGGATGACAAGTAGTTCAGTTTTAGAGAGGTTGAGTTGGAGATGGTGGGATTTCATCCATTTTGATATGTCAGAGAGACAGTTTGATATTCGTGCAGAGACAGTGTGGTCGTCCGGTGGAAATGACAGATAGAGCTGGGTGTCGTCTGCATAGCAGTGGTAGGAGAAGCCATGTGATCGAATGATCTCACCCAGTGAGGTGGTGTATATGGCAAAGAGAAGAGGTCCTGGTACAGAGCCCTGGGGGACTCCTGTGGCAAGATGGTGCACGGTCGAGGATTGTCCAAGCCAAGATGCACTGAATGATCGTCCTGTAGGTACGATTCAAACCAGGCATGTGCTTTCTCTGTGATGCCCATGGTAGAGAGTGTGGACAAAAGGAAGCCATGGTTGACAGTGTCAAATGCAGCCGATAAGTCGAGCAGGATAAGCACTGAGGATTTGGCAGTCGCCAAACTACACACACACATAACGGGAAGAAACTAGTCTAAACAATAAAGGCATTGTTTTCCACCTCAGCAACACCTATTTCACACACTGAGCCTTTAAATCAACCAGAAGTAAAAAACACTAACTTCACATATCAAGCAAAGCCTGCGAAAAACACACAGTATCAACAATAAAATACGATACTATTCATAAAACCAGTCACTCAATATAGAGCCAAGATTTTCTTCTTTCAAACAACATAAGTCTCATTTCTGTACCAAACAAACTCACAAAGCCAGACGCGATCAAACAGAGAACAACACAGCTTTTTATCGGCAGTCAGCAGCATAAAGTCTGTCTTACCTCTGCTGATTTGTGATCATAATCCGTGTTCCGGTAAAAAAAATAAATCCACTCGATTCGTGTAATCCATTTTCCTACCGTCAAAACGAACATATTCCTGACTGTTTTTGCCGTGTTTTGCTCCCTATAGAAGAGTTAGAAGTTTGCGACGCCATGTTACCCAGAAGATTGGCTCACCCATTGGGGGGCTCATGGTCTTGTTGTTTCAGTTTGGACACAATGAAACACAATATCACGTGATTCTATTGGCTAAGAGCTTTAAGGCGTGATTTGAACCACACAAATCGTCCAATGAGATCCTGAGATATCCTCATACGTAACACTACTTTGCCATGTGCGCCTAATAGTCAGGTTTTACTCACGAGCGCAGGATGCACAAGGGAGTGTTTACCTGCAGTGCTGACTAACTCTCGCTAGCGTTTTTTGACGAAAGGAGCTTTTTAGATAATCTGCTTTTTTTCAACATCATATCATATTTTTACAATAGCTGGAGAACTCAAGAAGTTTTTCACCACTAACGAGGTCCTGGATATGCTTGCTGATGATGGCGGTGCTAACGTGTCTGGTGGATTCATCTTCTCATGAGGAGGATTTATATATATATATATATATATATATATATATATATATATATATATATATATATATATATATATATATATATATATAGATAGATAGATAGATAGATAGATAGATATTCCTTTTACCATTGATTTTTCAGATTTAATCCACCTAAACCAGACTTTTAGTCAAACATGACGTTTTCTCAGTTTCTTAGGTGGTTTTGTCTTTACAGATCAGAATTGTCACAGCTGGGTGTCTGCAGTGATTTCTATCTTTATTCATGAGAACATTGACAACAAACCTGAGACATTATATCAGAGGTGGTCAAAAAGTGCATATTGAAGACGCCATTGGCCTAGAGCCATTGTCTTCATCATCAATTACCTGCAGACATCAGGCTGGGTTGGTACCTCAGGTCCGTCAAATCTTCTCAGACTATTGCTGCATGCATTTCCACCACTTTTCCTCAGGAAAACCAAAGATGTCACAAATCTCTGGTTTTCTCACTATAGTTTGGATAAATTCCACTCCTGGATCATGAAGATGGCAACAAGGTAGGGCAGTGGTGCATCTACCAAAACATACAGGTCCTTCTCAAAAAATTAGCATATTGTGATGAAGTTCATTCTTTTCTGTAATGTACTGATAAACATTAGACTTATTCATATTTATTAGATTCATTACACACAACTGAAGTAGTTCAAGCCTTTTATTGTTTCTAATATTGATGATTTTGGCATACAGCTCATGAAAACCCAAAATTCCTATCTCAAAAAATTAGCATATCATGAAAAGGTTCTCTAAACGAGCTATTAACCTAATCATCTGAATCAACTAATTAACTCTAAACACCTGCAAAAGATTCCTGAGGCTTTTAAAAATACCCAGCCTGGTTCATTAATCAAAATCGCAATCATGGGTAAGACTGCCGACCTGACCGCTGTCCAGAAGGCCATCATTGACACCCCCAAGCAAGAGGGTAAGACACAGAAAGACATTTCTGAACGAATAGGCTGTTCCAAGAGTGCTGTATCAAGGCACCTCGGTGGGAAGTCTGTGGGAAGGAAAATGTGTGGCAGAAAACGCTGCACAACGAGAACAGGTGACCGGACCCAGAGGAGGATTGTGGAGAAGGACCGATTCCAGACCTTGGGGGACCTGCGGAAGCAGTGGACTGAGTCAGGAGTAGAAACATCCAGAGCCACCATGTACAGGCGTGTGCAGGAAATGGCCTACAGGTGCCGCATTCCCCAGGTCAAGCCACTTTTGAACCAGAAACAGCGGCAGAAGCACCTGACCTGGGCCAGAAACCGCCAGTTGTCTTGAATGTGTAAAAGTTAGGTGTAGGACTATAGGGTGGGTTTTGACCGGCAATGGCTCAAGAGAGGAGGGCGGTTGTCCACTGACTGGGAGGGCAGTGGTTCAAGGCCAAGCTTCAGCAGGCCAAATATCAAAGTATTCTGGGGTATGGTAATGAACTTTGAATGTTTCCCCCTGGGTGTCATAAAAATGACTGTAAGGGTCAAATGCAGGGATTTTTCCCCAGAATAATTGTCTTTAATGCTCAATAGCAGAGGTCGCCCAGAAATCTAGACCAACCAACCAGGTCTTCCAATGGCCCGAACAGGCTATTCTGCTTCGTAATGTCTGTTGTAAAGTACTCCACAATGTTGTAAATGCTTGAGATTGAACTATCTTCAGCACCACAGCGCGGTGCTCCCCGTGTGCTCACTCATTAACCATAATGGCTACCATTTTAAATGACGGTGCAAGCGCTGCGTGGCGTGTCTGCATTCGGTGTGCCCCAGGCGTTAGGTCTCCATTGGAATTTTGAACGTGTTCAAAATTATTTCTTTTTTAAATAGTAAGTTTTGAACTCTGTCTCATATTAGATTATGTTAGTCAAGAAATCTAAAGTAACAAGAAAAAAGTGTAGCAGAAATAACAAAGAAATCATTCTGAAAATATGTCATATAACTAGTCTTTTATAATACTCGGTGTTATGCTAGAATTTTCATGGACAAGGACTGGATCTAATATATATTTATTTCCTTTTTAACCTTTAGATCTCAGACTGTCCACGGCCACAGGATCTAAAAATAAAGACATTTTCTAGTTGTGATACCTGAAGCTCCACACCACAAAGTAATATCAGCATCCCAAGATGCGCACAACAGGCATATGGGCAAAGGCATGTTTACAATATGCACCCGCACACACACACACACACACACAAACACACACACACACACACACACACACACACACACACACACACACACACACTAGCAGCAGCAGCAAACACACTGGGCTGTCAGAGTGCAGTGTAAAATCAGAGGAGCTGTTAATGGAGGCGGACAGCTTGGCTGCTGTTTCATCAAAGTGCAGAGGAAATGCAGATCAGTGTCCTGCAGGATGCAGGGAATTGGATCAGCATCCTTCTGTCTGTGGAGTTTGAAACACACACCAGTGAGGGTTAGAAGTTCTTTACCAACGAACGCTGACTTTTTGATGAGAAATTATGACTACCGATATGTTGTTGTGCCCATCAGGAGCCCAGACTTGTCCCTTTGGCCAGATTGCTCTAGTTAGCGGCGAGCCATGTGGCAGCTTTAATATGTTATTTATTTTTTGGTCCAAATCAGAAACCATGTGCTGATTTACAAGGTTTATTTTTGTTTGTATTTATTTTTTAGTTCAGTTACTAATCAGTTTATGGTGATGTAATTGATGCATGGACAAGCGGGTTCAGATAATGGATAGATGGATGGATTTTTACTACTACTGCTGCTACAGAAAGGTAAGAACTATGTGACTCAATAGGAGTGAACATCCGGAGGAAACTCGTTTCCGCTGCAGGATTCATTTGATCGCTTAAGTCCACTGTTAAAATTTCTCTGTAAAATGCCCAACTGGCAGCCGTCTACTGCAGGTAAGATACTGACCATCAATGAAAACTCAACACAATTCCCAATTTCAAAAATCCTGAGCAATTCCGTCAGAAGTAAAACAAATAATATCAGACGTAGATCATTTGTTTCCCTTGGGTGGCAAAACTAAATCATCAGTAATTTAGGAGTAGTAAAAATAAAAAATAATAAAAACATGTCATTCTTTTTTTTTCCTACTCTGGTTATTTGAAAGCACATACTGCAGTTTCTTGATTGTAAAGAAAATAATTATGCATGTTTGATTCACAGCATCCTGAGCAGAAAATGTATCACGTCATTAAAAAATACCAGTTGACTTTGATTATTTTATCTAATGGGGATTTTTTTTTCAAAATATGTATTTAAACTGATTAGATCCTTGAAAAGTCTGTACCAAAACTGAGCATTAGTTATGTTTGTGGAGGAGGAATTTTACGAGTGCTGCAGCTGAGGCTGGTGTACTTTATGGAACATCAACCTTATGAATCCTGACTAATTTAGATTTGTGTTAGTAGGGTTTTTAATGGGGTAATAGAGGTCTAACAGGAGTCTGATCTGTGCAATATCACAAAGAGGGACACCTGTGCATTTCCAATAAAACATCTCTGGATTTGTAATTTGGTGACATGAGAGGAATTTGTATTGTCATGAATTTTGACAACAATGCAATGTGGAAGGGTTTACTTAAAATTGTACATTTAACAAGGTCACTACTAGTGGTTATTACTGCTTAAGGCTAAACTGTTAATTAGAAATGTTGGCAAGAATAAAGAATATATAAACAATTTGGCCTTTATATCATTTAAACTGCAATAATCTGAGTATCTAAAGAATTATAGCAATGAGAAAATGGAAGGTCCGGACGAATTTAAGCCATGTCAAATCTGCAAAACTAGCAAGCTTTTAAACACAAGCATGGTGACGAAAATCTCACTCCTTCCATTGGCTATCACCCCTGGTCCACCTCTGATTGATACCAGAACCCGCGTTGCCAGAGGAAACGAGATAGTGCTAAACACCAGTCACCGTTTTCTTGGTGCAAACATATTTTGTTGCCTGTGTCTCCAAATGGTGTTTTTCTTTTTTGAACTCTGGTTTGAAATGGTAGCAGCCGACTGTTTCACCTCCTCTATTATTATTGACCACAAACTTCTCATAGCAGTAGTCTTCTGTTGCAAAATGCACAAGTGCATAATAAATGTGTCACTGAACCACTTCTGCATTTACCTGGGTCATCCAGACAGCTGGATGGTCCAATGGCTGGTGTCAGACCGGGCCATGTTATTCTTGAGATTTTTAGACAACACATATTTATAACCATATTAAAATTGACAGAACTGGAGGTTAAAATTGGTGTTGTTGTAGATTGTTACTTAATGAACCACTAAATGTATTTGAATACATCTTAAAAGATTTTTATTGGGTGTTCATTTACATCCGATTCATATTTGGAGTCACCCCAGTTCAAGATGGCCACCTCTCATAATCAACCTTATCCAACACAAAAATTTCTTAATACTAAAATATCAAAGATCATTCACGTTACTACACAAAATCTCAAATATTAATAAATGAGCTTACCTTGCATTTGAGCTACCTGTTTAATGTCCTTAAAGTGACGTGTGTATTTTCCCTGGTGATCGGGGGCAGTACAAACCTAAATCATTGTAAGAAAGCAGTATTTTTATGTTGGAGTAAGACTTTACCAACGGATGGCCTTTAAGGTCCAAAATCCCTCCAGCAAAATGGCAAGCACATCAGACTTCCTTTCACCACTGGCAATGACAGGTACATGTGTAAAACAATGTTTATGAATGGTGAAAGTTTTGTAACTGTTTGTTACAAATCAGTAAATGCAGTTTGTCCTGGTGGGTTCCCGTAGAAAGAAAACATGGCGTCTAATATGGCGTCGCCCAGAGACTTAGACCTACTCCCGTGTGTTTCAGACCCAATTTTATGGTTATATGTTACGAAGCCGCCAGTATTTTTCGACACCTGGGCATCATTTAATTCATTTTCACCAGCATCCTGATGGATATTTCCAGAGATTAATGGTAAAAACTGTGCATTGTGTCTTCAATGCTTCTGGTGCCAAGAACAATCAGCATTTTCTAAGCAGCAGGAAGCTGCAGAAGTCAAGATTTCAAGGTTATTTTCCAAAGCAGGTCAGTCAACATGTCATGAGGCTTTATTTTATCAGACAGTGTTAAAATATCTTACCAATGTCAGTGAATTTCCCCACTGTGGGATCAATAAAGTCTGTTTCATTCCATTCTGTGCATCTTTTTAAACACTGATGTACTCCCTTTGTTTCCTACTAATATGTGAAACAAACATGGAAACAATAAAGATATATCCCACACAGTGATGGGATGCCTTCCAAGTTTGAAGCTATTCAGTTTCTGGTTTTTATCCTTCGGATATTTCTACAGAGCAGGTATGACAAAAAGAAAGAAAGTAATATTTGTCCACAGAGCCGATGTGAGGAAAACAGCCAGAGATTTATTTGTGTTGCTGCATGTTTGTATTTTGATTTCGATTTCATTTTAACCTCTAATTACCCCCCAAAGAGATGGAGCTCCGCTTTAAAGCCATTGAGTGTTTTTGCATGAACGACAAAAGCAGGCGAGACTTGCTGCCATCAAAGGTGTCAAAACAAGGTATTACAAAGACTAAATGCCTTAGCTACAGTAATTCCATCACAGCGTCGGAACTATCTGCCAGATGTTTTGTCATTAGATATCAAGACAGTGCCGTTCAGCCCAACCATTCAACAAGGACAGACTTTGTTCAAGAGCATTTAATGAATCACTTTGAGGCTGATGTTGTTGGTGGAGAATCCATCTCTGCCCTCGGGAACCGTTTGTGTAATTTTATCACGTTCCACAATCTGTCGGCACCATCTTTTTACTTCAAGGTGAAGGTCAGCAAATAAATGTCAGCTGTGTTCTTTTCAGAATTCCATCCCATCAAACCAAAAGTTTAAGGAATGAATATAGTCAAGAACCACTGAGAGCCCGTTCTTACTCCCACGCATGTCTTTATTCCCCTTCCCTCTCTGGAGAGCTGCAACAAAGTGAAGGTGTCAACTGGTTTTGCCGTTGTGATGAAGCCGCGGGTCTTCAGAGACCTCCAATTTTCTGACTGAATGGTCCCAGAAAGAGCTAATGATATGTTAATGCTGAATGGCACACATTAGGGAGACCAAATGACGGCAATCCCAATTACCTTCAGGGGACGTGCCTCGTGTGGTTTTGTCACGCAAACAAACTCTGTAAACACAAATAAGTGTGCGGAACATCGGTTGAGAGGACTCCTGGGTTGGCTGACAAAATGTCACAGATGTGAGAGAAGAACTGTAGGAACTGAGGAGACGATACCTCAATGTTTAGTTTAGTTCTGGAGGAAAAGTAAAAAATTTAACTGCTTGTCACTAAATGAGATGTTTTCTTTTTCTAAATACCGATTTCAGAAACTTTAGATTGTTCTCCTTTTGCTTTGTCTTTCTACAACTTTTTACAGGAGTTTGGTGAGACAACGGGGCTACCCACAGCTGTATCTACGTGGGGTGACAGACGTGGGAGGGGGTCGGTCTGAAATGGAGAAAACTTGAAATACGCCACTGCAGATTTTTTAATTTCCAACCTTCCCTTCTTGAACAAATCCCCTTGAGTGGGTTTACGATGTTGGAATGTATGCGTTCCTGTTTGGGTACCTGCAGATTGCATTCCCCCTCATCCTCTCTATCGTGTACCAGAATATGGCCATTGTGATGGGAGGGTAAAAGGAAATGACAAGCCATTTGAAGATGCTCTAGTTGCTGCTTCATGAATAATGCAAAGGGTGCAGCGAGCAGGTTCCCGGCATAAGCTTCAAAGTTTATCGGCCTCCCTACGTCTCCGTGGGAGTGAGACTGTAGTGCTGAGGGGAGATTAGACGGACACAGAGCGAGGACCCGGTCAAACTCTATGAAATACAGCCAGGATAATTCCATCAGCTCATTGTTGCATTTGGTTTTATTGGGGAAATAAACCCGCATGCTCGCGCCTCAACAATGCAGAGAAGTCAGCGTGTGAATTATTAAGCAGACTGCTGACTGAGAGTTTAGTTTGTCTTTGTTTAATAATGCAAATTGGAAGGTGGCAGAAGCCATGATGGATGAATATCTTTAATGGTAATGATTGACAAACAGTTTGGGATCAGTGTGGAGACAAAATACAAAAATAAAAACATCAAATTCACCAAATCAGACTGACAGATGTAAACTCAGATGGCACTAAAATGAGCAGAATTGGTGATAAACTGCTGTTGATGGGTTGTAATGGTCCCATTGATGTTTGATTTCTTAGTCAACCTGATTTGAATGTGTAATTGCATTCCCTCCCAAGCGCACGTAAATATTTGTTTAAATATGTATGCTTCTTTCTACACGTGCCGGGGTCTTAGGAGATCTAATTAGCCCTGAGGACCCACCTGATGGGAGGTGTAGGCCTGGAGAAACACTGCTCCACCGAGGCACTTGTAGCATGTAACTCTCTTCCATGTCTACACGATAAACAAACACTTATGCTCCTCACATTTTCAGTTAAATCAAGCCAGGCTTGGTTAATGATGATAAACCTACATAAAAAGTACAAAGCACTGCTAATTAGGCCTGTGTCGATTATGGCTCATTAATTCTGATGTTACCCTGACATGTTTATGCCAATCATCACCGGAGAGGGCTTCGGTGCATCATTTTCTAATTACTTTAATTCATCAGAGTACTGATGCTCGTTCATATTGACCCTAGATGCATGTTTAACTGGGAGGGTAGATTAAATAAATCACCGAATATTGATAAAAAGGCAAGAGGCAGAGTTTCAGGTTTGGTTTCAAAGATGTTTCAGGTTTTTATCCCTTAAAGACATGAACAGGAGTCTAGGTTTTGTACCGTTTATTTTTTTTTAGCAAATGTTACTGGAACTACAATATGATATTTTGTATATACATATAAAGGTAAACAGCAAAGAATGAATAAAATTGGCACTTTCCACCCAAAGATCCTCCATTAGATGGCAGTAGTCATGCATACTGCAGGTTTTTGATATGAAGGTGCTAATCCTGGCCAGAAGTGAGTTGATGTGAATTTGCAACAATAGTGTGCAAGAGGTTAAAAAAGTACTCAATCTAAATTGCTAAATACTAAAAGTGCTTTGTGCACAAGCAATTCAATTGCAGTCTGGAAACAGAAGGGTTGATGTTGCCTGCTTTAGCTGCATTTCCATTATGGGGTTAAGGGAAGTTTCGGTGGGAGAGCTTTCAGGACTTTTCTATGACACCAAGACATCGCTACTGTTTCAGCAATGTCACTGATCAGCGCCAGAAAACATTCAAGGGCATTAATAACATTAAAAGTTTTATTCTGTCGAATACAAAGTATTTTAATCCATTCGAGGGACAGGGTCAGCAGTAGTGTGATGTTAATAGTAGTTTTCAATGATGAGAGGAAATGGCGTTTCTTTAGGGCGCTCTTTTGGGAGACTACAAAGTGCCGTGAACCACGGCATTGTGGGGGAATTTTCACTGCATTTTCCAGGTTTGAGTCAGGAGCAGATTGGAACAATAATTCAGCCCTGGAATATCTCTGTATGTCCAGGTGGGTGGGGTAGGGGAGTGCCAACAATGACCAGGAGCACACCGGCCGTTCTGGATTGACAGTCCACCTCTGTTGAGTTCGAAAACAACTATTTTAAAGCAGCATGCTGCGTTTTTCATTTTCCTTCTGCTTCATCAGCAACTTTTCCATCTGTACAAATGTCTGTCTGGCAACCTATCCATCCATTTTCATCCACTTATCCGGAGTCAGGTTGCGGGAGCAGTAGTCTAAGGCAAGAGGCCCAGACTTCCCTCTCCCCAGCCACTTGGCCAGCTCCTCCGGGGAAATCCCAAGGCATTCCCTGGCCAGGTGAGAGACATAGTCCCTCCACCGTGTCCTGGGTCTACCTTTAGGTGTCCTTCCGGTTGGACATGCCCGGAAAACCTCACCAGGGAGGCGTCCAGGAGGCATCCTGACCAGATGCCCGAGCCACCTCAACTGGCTCCTCTCGATGTGGAGGAACAGCGGGTCTACTCCGAGCCCCTCCTGAATGATCAAGCTTCTCACCCAATCTCTAAGGGAGAGCCCAGAAACTCTTCAGAGGAAACTCATTTCGGCCGCTTGTATCCGCGATCTCATTTTTTCGGTCACCACCCAAAGCTCATGACCATAAGTGAGGGTAGGAACGTAGATCGACCTGTAAATCGAGAGCTTTGCCTTCTGACTCAGCTCTCTCTTCACCACGACAGACCGGTACAATGCCCGAATCACTGCCGATGCAGCACCAATCCGCCTATCAATCTCACGCTCCAGTTTTCCTTCATTCATGAACAAGACCCCGAGGTCCTCCACTTGGGGCAGGACCTCATCCCTGACCCGGAGAAGGCATTCTACCCTTTTCCGAATCAAGACCATGGTCTCAGATTTAGAGGAGCTGATTCTCATCCCAGCTGCTTCACACTCGGCTGCGAACCGCTCCAGCGAAAGCTGGAGATCACGTTCTGATGAAGCCAACAGGACCACGTCATCTGAAAAATGCAGAGACCTGATCCTCAGGCCATCAAAACGAATGCCCTCCACACCTTGGCTTCACCTAGAAATCCTGTCCATAAAGGTTATGAACAGAATCGGTGACAAAGGGCAGCCTTGGCGGAGTCCAACTCTCACTGGGAATGAGCCCGACACTGCCGGCAATGCAGAACAAGCGCTGACACCGGTCATACAGGGACCTAACAGCCCATATCAGAGGGCCTGGTAGCCCATACCCCCAGAGTACCCCCCCCCCCCCCCCCCCCCACACACACACACACACACACACAGGGTCCCCCAAGGGTCACGATCAAACGCCTTCTCCAAATCCACAAAACACATGTAGACTGGTTGGGCAAATTCCCACGCACCCTCCAGGATCCCCCTAAGGGTATAGAGCTGGTCCAGTGTTCCACGGCCAGGATGAAAACCACATTGTTCCTCCTGAATCTGAGGTTCAACAATCCGACGGACCCTCCTTTCCAGAACCCCTGAATAGACCTTACCAGGAAGGCTCAGGAGTGTGATCCCCCTGTAGTTGGAACACACCCTGCGCCCCCCCTTTTTAAATAAGGGGACCACCACCCCGGTCTTCCAGTCCAGTGGGACTGCCCCCGATGTCCACGCAATATTGCAGAGCCCTGTCAGCCAGCACAGCCCCACAACATCCAGAGCCTCAAGGAACAACGGGCGGATCTCATCCACCCCTAGAGCATTGCCACAGAGGAGCTTTTTAACCACCTCAGTGACCTCAGCTGGCAACACCAGCTAATATAATTTCTGATTGATTCAAAACCAGTCAGCAAGAGTTAACCACAAGTCCTGCCCAGTGACCCTAGTAGGCCACTTTTGAGTACATACAAGTACTCGGTTGGTCCCTAAAAGTGGTCATTTTGGGCAGGCTCAGGGAAATGGAGACAAGTGTGCTTGAACCCACCTGCCTGTGAGCTTTAGGTTGGGGAGGAGCCCTTGACACGAAGGATAAGAGTCTCCACATTTCTTCAGTAACAGAAACAGTTTATTTTTTCACAGATGCTTGATGTGTCTGAATCCACTAAATCATTTTGAATGAACTGATTGGTTTGTTGTTGTTTTTTTCCAGGAGACCAGCTGAGGTCCCACAGCTCCATTGTCCTTACATTTATCTTTTCATGTTTGACCTTCTAAAAACCGAATCATCGATTGTTTATCTTGTTTCACCTTTTCTCTCTCGCTTTCCCACATCTTTGTCCAGTTCCTTCTGCGTTTTGAGCGAACCAGTCATGTTTCAGTTAGAATCATTACCTATCTGATTGTTTGATGTTCAGTTTCTCTGCTTTTACACTGTATTACCATAATCTTGCCTCGGTGACCTACTTTCTCTTCCTCCCTCGCTGTTCCCCAGGCGCTGGAGGAGCGGGCTGTTGCACTTCTCACACCACACCTCTCAAGAGAATTATTTATAATGCCCAGGTCTGGGACCGGTCTAATTTTAGTGAAACTTTAGAGTACACAAACCTGAGGTCTGACATTTCTCTTGCTGAAGGCAGGCAAACTGCACAAGCTGCAGCGAGAGAGAGAGAGAGAGAATAAAACATGGTGTTGCAACAGCCTTTGATCTTCCTCTCCCCCCTTTTCTCATTTTCAAAGGACCAACGAGGAGTCGTCCAGCTGATGGCGGACCACGAGCCACAGACCGGCACCGCTGGATAGACTGATCGAAGATTATTTGGTGCTTGACTTTCTTTGGAGTTTTGACTCATGGTGGGTGATCGCAGAAATGAATATTCACCCAAATCCATAAATATGCAAAGACCTAGTTTTCCTTTGGCTTAGAGATAAGCTCACATTTCGATTGATTTCTCTGCCTCAGCGCTTAAGAGGAAAGTTTTATGCTTCCCTGCAAAAAAATGTTTACCGTTGTTTGTTATCCTAAACACTTCCTAGAGTTTAAACCTGCAAAGAATAATTATAATTAAAGAGATCGTGCTTTCAGCAGCAACTGTATGAAAAATGATCTCATATGTCTAAAAAAGCAGCAAAAGTAGAGAGAATGATTTCTTTAACATGAAGCCGAGAGGTCAGACTCTATTAGCAACGTTCCAGCAGGCAATCTGAGGGAAAGCGTGTTCCTCATCTCGCTGAGAGTCTGTGAAAACGGCCACCTCTTTGTCGGGGCAATTTGTTGATGATCCACGGTTATGATAAGAATTGAGTGTAGTGTTTAAAGCCAGCTGGGGCCTCCACAGCCGAGGCAACACAAGCAATCAGCCGAGGTCCAGATCCAGCGGCTGATAGCATAACGCCTCTGATTGCCGTAGCTAGCAGACGGCGTTTAGGACACTTACTGCTGATTTTGATCGACAGCTGCTCAGTCTGGGTCTACATTTGGTCGAAGCTGCTGTCAAGGATGGAGTTTATATCAAAGAGAATTCCACAGAGAACATGAAGTGATCTTCCCCCCCAAAAAATTTGGAATTCTCCTCTGTTGGGAAAATCAGGTTCAGCCACATTGAAAACGCTTTCGATCTGTTTTGAAGACGACCAGAATGAGTCGTGTAATAAGCCACACTGACACAGATCACCAACCTTCTGGAAACTTGTAATTTTTTTGTCCAGCAGAGTCAAAATAACCAAATAATATGAGGCCTAATATTCACTTTCTGTACTTAATCTAAGGGGAAAGTTAGTTTCTCACTGTTTAAAGGGACCATAAAGAAGTTTGACAGTCAAAACATGTATAGAAATAATACATTTCTTCTTCATGCATTCTCCTGCGATGCCCTGGTCCTGTAGAATGAGCCCTGGCATTTTTACTGTGATTGCCTGTTTTTCTGTAAAATCACAGAAAGAGAGATGCTCGGGTCGAGCAGGCTGCTTCATGCGCGTTCACGCTCAGGCATAGCCCGTAGCATTTGCCATCAGTAGCTTTAGCAGCAGTGAGTGAGGTAGTGCCAACTCAGCGACTTTGTCGCTGTTCCTAATGCCTAGTGAGGAACCCATTTCTGAGGACCCTTAGCTACTTTCTGTAGAACTTTCTTCTAGATATTTTCTGCAAATTAGCAACAAAATAGCCATTTTTGCTCCGAACCGTTCTTTGGATTGACGTTGTTTCAGGTGTCATCAAGGATATAAAAGTTACAGATACAGAGAACATTACTGGTGCTTTAGCTAAACTAATAAGATGTCTGAGTCTTATGCTGAAGACCTAGGTTCAATTCCAGGTGTGAGCAAAGTTTGCTATTTGGAGTTTCTTTTTTACATTAATGATAATTTTTTTACAGTAATAAGATGCCCAAATTTTTATTTGACACTCGCCAAAAGGCATTGAATTCACGGATAAAAAAAGATGTGCGTTCAACTTTCGTTTTGGAACAATTTTCCAAGCAAGGGAAGGGAATGCAGGAGGACTGACCCATCATGAACCTTTGTCGGCTGTGCTGCAGAGAAAGGTACAGAACCAAATTATTTAATTAATTAGCTGTGTGTTCTCCTGTCCTCTGTCCTCTGGGCCACACACACACACACACACACACACACACACACACACACACACACACACACACACACACACACACACACACACACACACACACACACACACACACACAACGCACGTTCGGCTGGCCGACGAGAAAGTGCAGCTGCAGAGACAGAGGCACATTATTTTTATTCATTTGCTGTGTTTTTCTGTCCTCCGGGCCACACACACACACACACACGGGACCGTCTCAGCTGTTATTTTCATTAAGGAGTGTGCACGTACAGCATGAGCGCCTCGTGCACGAGCCTACCATTGAAGCTGCCGTTACGCTTTTGGCCTGAGGGGGCAATCGCGAGCATAAAAATTCAAAAGTCCGAAAAGTCCCTTTAAAGCACAAACTTATGAGAAAATTGACAAATTTGCAGTAGGAAACAAACGGTGTTTAAGGTTGCCTGCATCAACACTGGAGTGAAATTTGTACTCATTTTATGCAAATTTTCTTGGCGTGCTTTAGACACAAAGAATCTTAAATTCTGTCTTACCTCTCTTTTCCAGCTGACACGTGTGCGGCGTGTAACAGAGACATTTTACCCGTGAGCTCCGTTCCATCCTGGGGTGTTTCAGACATGAAACGGGAACAAAAGCATTCCACACAGCTGGTCCCGCATGTCACTAAATCACGTGTGGTTTCAGAAGTTCACATGATAACGAGCAAGAAAAAATGGCAGAAAACATCCACAAAAGGTCTACGGTTTAATTTCTGTTCTGCTTACCTCAGCTAAAAAGGTTTCACAGGAAATGACGTAATTTTTTTTTACTAAGCAACTGGAAATCTGCACAGGACTTTTATTTTGAAAGTTTTGGGATATTTTACACTGCTTTTGTGATTGACGTCCTGTGTGGCCCAGTCTGAACTGTGGAGTTTGATGTGTTCTGGAAGCGCAGTGCATATAAAATTAGACTCGAAACATAAACAATGCATCCTTATACTTCTGGGACTCGTCCAAAGCTAAATGCTTCATGGCCAGTGGAAAGGAACTCGACTACTATAACCACGGCTAATTGCCCAGATGTACATTTTGCAGCGATTACCTGTTTGATAGAAAGGAGGGGTTAGACCAATCTATAGATTTTTCCTTTTAATTTTTATAAAAAACGTCCTCATTTACATTAGTCAGATTAAAATTTAAAATTTGAAAAAATGTTTTAACAATCGTAAACCACGCCCACTTTGATCGATCATTACCATAATGATTTTGTAGCCCCAAGACTCTATCATGATGACAACCACTGAGTTTCATGCAGATCCAATTAGCCTGTTCAGCAGTATAAATTCTTCCTATTTATAGCACCCCCTATTGTTGAATCAAGCTAAAAATAAACATTTACACTTGAATTGACCTTAGGTGCGGTTGTTATAAACAGCTTTAAAAAAAATGTCAATCTTTTAAAGTTACACTAAAAAAACGTTTTCATTCGAAATACATTATTTTAAAAAGTCATATTTCCAAAAATAACTAAAATATCAAAAATCAGTCCTCATCATTTTGGTCAGCCGCTCGTCCCCTCTTAATCAGGCAAAGTTTTGACTTGGTTTTGTTTGACGGGCGGGAGGAGTTAACATAAGTACGTTTGACATGTTTTGCAAGTTTATACAAATTTGCATGAGTAAATTTTTTTTAAATACTCATCTAAATTTGACTGACTCATTGAACTTACAGAATGAGATCATTTGTTTTTTTACTGAAGAAATTAGGAGAAAATTGCCCAAAACTTTTTTGGGTACAACAGTGCCACCTATTGGACGAAATTCAAATAAATTTCTGTGATTGTACACTGGTGTGGAAAACCTCTTTGCTCCCTTCCTGGTTTCTTATTCTTTTGCATGTTTGTCACACAAAATGTTTCTGATCATCAAACACATTTAACCATTAGTCAAAGATAACACAAGTTAACACAAAATGCAGTTTTGAAATTATTGTTTTTATTATTTAGGGAGAGAACAAAATCCAAGCCTACATTGCCCTGTGTGAAAAAGTAATTGCCCCCCTTGTTAAAAAATAACCCAGCTGTGGTGTTTCACATCTGAGTTCAATTTCTGTAGCCACCCCCCATGCCTGATTACTGCCACACCTGTTTCAATCAAGAAATTGCTTAAATATGAGCTGCCTGACACAGAGAAGTAGACCAAAAGCACCTCAAAAGCTAGACAATTGAGACAATGCCTGTTGGGCTTGGAACCCTAATAAGGAATGAAAATGGCTTCTTATGGTAAATGAACAACCATCTGCCTCATCTATGAGGTATGTTATCTAAATATAAGATCATTCACTTGCAATACCCGGGCAAGATGTTCCATATTAAAAAGGGAGGTTGTGATGTATAAAAGCCCTGAAAACAGAATAATAAACCTACAGTGGGCTGTTTGCTGTTAACTTCATCATGAAGATCACTCCTGGTGGTCACAATCCCTCAGAAGTTTAGTCTTTGCAGGTTCAAAGCTTTGGAAACGATGTCATTACCTGTAAGAAGTTATATTTACCAAGCAGAAATGCAAAACAAATCCATTGCAATCTCTTGCATCACTGTGAATTATGCTCTTTTGTATTCATGAACCTGGAAACAGCACAAGACCAAAGCTGTTTTCTAACAGACTCAATATCTTTTTTGTCGACATTGTTCTTAAAAAGAAATCCAGAAGCTAGACACTAGGAATAATTTTCAGATTTTTGATGCCTTTTTAATTTCAGATTGGGATTACAATCTGCTGGTGATGGTTAAGTACCTAATAGCCACAAATGCTCTGGGGCAGTCTGATAGGCCAGGCTGCCGTTTGTGCCACTGACCACTCCGACCACCACCAACTTAGGCAAGTCAGGTGAGGTGTCCTATCCAAGGACACAACCGCAGAGTTCCCTGGAGGGAGCTGGGATCATTCTGGTATTCCTCCAGTTACTGAACAACTGGCTGTACCTTCTGAGCTACTGCCGTGCCATGTCAATGGAGGCATTATGGTCTGGGCCAGGTCATTTGTAGCTTTGAGTTGAGAATTAAAGCAGAAAATTCAAGAAGAAGAAAGAAAATAGCAGAATATTGAGTCTTCAGCAACAAAACAGCCCAAAGTTATCAAATGGTTCTTTTAAAGGAGCATTTATAGCGTCAACGTCCGCTGGGAAGTGTTTGGGTCGTCATGGTAATCCAACCGAGGGTGAATGATTTTTATAAGGAATCAAATCCTCAATCAAGACTTAAAATATCCGTTTCTTGTTTTGTTAGTTATCCAACAGGAGACACAAAAACTAAAGCTTTTATTTTTTTTTATTTAGAAGAAGAAAGAAGAAAAGATCTTTTCTATGGCGCCTCTCAAGATAAAAATTACGAGGCGCTTCACAAAAATAAAACATTTAAAATATAAAAAAGAATTTAGAAAATGATTAAACATATGTTTAAACTTAGCAAAAATAAACAATTATGATTAAAAATGTAAAGAAAGAGAGAGAGTGAATAGGAAAGAGGGAAATCAGTGGATCCCGAGGAAGGTGGAATAGGTGCGGAGAGCAGAATAAAGAGAGAGTGGTGATGAAGGTCACACCAAAACCAGCCTGAACAAGTGAGTCTTCAGCTGCTTTTTAAAGGAGACCACTGAGTCCACTGATCTCAGGCTCAGGGGGAGAGAGGTCCAGAGTCTGGGGGCCACAGCAGCAAATGATCTGTCACCTTTGGTTTTTAGCCTGGTGCTGCACAACCATTAGGCTTTGGTCACTGGACCTCAGGGATCTGCTGGGGGTCTAGGGACTGAGAAGATCACCAATGTATGATGGTGCTTGTCCATGTAAGGCCCTATAGACCAGAACCAGGATCTTAAAATGAACCCTGAAGTTGACTGGCAGCCAATGAAGCTGGAGGAGAAGCGGGGTGATGTGGGTGTGTTTGGAGGACTTGCACAGAAGCCGAGCACAGGCCTTCTGAACCACCTGCAGACGGTTCAGGGTGTCCCACTGCAAGCGCAGGAGGATTGGACCCAAAACGCAGAACATCACACAACTCAAGGCTGGAGAGGTTGTATAAATAAATCCTTTTATTAGGATGATAAGCTCAAAAACAAAAACTGCAGGACTCCAAGCCAAAATTCTAAATTTCAAAAAGTCATAAACAAAAGCTCACTCATGAGCCAGAATCTATAGTTACTAGAGAGGGGGGGGGGGGGGGGGAGCAACACTGACGAAAGACAACCGATAACATATTGAGACGCAGACAGGGTTATATACACAGGGGCTGGGTGATTAAGGGAATTGGACACAGGTGAGACTAATAACAGAGAGGAGGAGCAGAACGGAGTAGGGGAGGAAACCAGACCTAAACTGGGGAAGGAAGCATACATGAACCAAAGGGAGATACTGACTAAATAATACAAACATAACGAAAACCTAATGATAAGTGGGGTAACTAGAAAAACTTGAGGGAAACCTGGTGGGAGCTGGAGACAAGAAGGGGCACAGGAAGCTTGGGTACACATGAGGGGGATCCTAGAGGGACACCTGGGGGGGTTGGGGAACAAAAAGAGCACAGAAGACTAGAGGGACATCTGGAGGGGTTGGAGACCTAAAGGGGCACAGGAACTTCAGGGGAACACCTAAGGGGAAAACCTGGAGTGGGCTGGGGAACACAAGGAGACACATAAGGGGATCCTATAGAGGGCTGGAGAACACATGAGGGGGACGCAGGACGCAGAACATGACAGTACCCCCACTCCTCAAGGGGCGGATACCAGATGCACATAAGACAAGCACAAGACACAAGCACAGGATGAAGAACAGGTGACCACAGGGGCGACGAGAGACCTAGGGAGTCCGGAGCCAGGAGGCACCAGGGGGACGAGGAACCAGGGACCAGGGGCCTCTTGGAGGCCGGCGACGGGGAACCAGGAGCCGGGACATGGAGACTCTGGGGGCCGAGGGGACGAAGACACAGGAGGACGAGGGGACAAAGACACGGGAGGCTGAAGGGACAAAGACTCTGGAGGGGGCCGAGGGGACGAAGACACAGGAGGACGAGGGGACAAAGACTCTGGAGGAGGCAGAAGGGACGAAGACTCTGGAGGAGGTAGAAGGGACGAAGACTCTGGAGGAGGCTGAAGGGACGAAGACTCTGGAGGAGGCTGAAGGGACAAAGACTCAGGAGGAGGGTGAGGGTGAGGAAGGGACTCTGGGTGTGGATGAGGAGGAGGAAGGGACGAAGATACAGGAGGCTGAAGAGGGGACACAGGAGGATGAAGAGGGGACTCTGGAGGATGAGGATGAGATGGGGACTCTGCAGGAGGGGACTCTGGAGACGGGGACTCTGGAGATGTGGACTCTGGAAACGAAGACCCTGCAGGCGTGGACCCTGCAGAGGTGGACCCTGCAGGCGTAGACGAGGACTCTCGGACCGGCTGGGCCGGGGGCGGAGCCTCTTTGACAGGCAGAGCCGCTGCAGGCAGGGCCTCTTGGACAGGCTGAGCCGCTGCAGGCAGGGCCTCTTGGACAGGCGAAACCGCTGCAGGCGGGGCCTCTTGGACAGGCGGAACCGCTGCAGGTGGAGCCTCTTGGACAGGCGGAGTCGCTGCAGACAAAGCCTTTTGGACAGGCTGACCAGCTCTGATCTCCGGGACGAGGAGGAGATAAGGCTGAGCTGGCAATGATGACGGGTGGAGCTCGGGCTGAGGTGTCAGAGCAGGAAACACCCGGACAGCCGGTGCTGCTCTGACCCCAGGAGACTTCTGGCTATGGTTGCGACGTCTTCGACAAGAGGAGGTTCGGCCCATCAGAGGTGCAGAGATGGCGCCGGTAGCAATAGAGGAAGATGAGTGACAGCCCACCAGAGATGAGGAGGTAGCGCTGTCTGGACCAGATGAAGGTGTGGTGGTTCGGCCCATCAGAGGTGCCGAGATGGCACCGGCTGAACCAGAGGACGATCAGGGACGACAGCCCTCCCGAGACGAGGAGGTGGCGCTGCTTGGACCAGACAACGGTGGAGTGGTTCGGCCCATCAGAGATGTAGGGATGGCACAGGCTGAACCAGAGGATGATGACGAATGACAGCCCACCAGAGATGAGGAGGTGGCGCTGCCAGGACCAGATGAAGGTGGGGTGGTGAGAACGGCAGATGATTGCGGGTAGCAAAAAGTTTCTTGAAGCTCCTTAGCAAAGGCCCAAAAGGAAACCGTTCTTATAGGGTACTGCTCGAAGTAGAAAGTTGCCCACCGCAGAGCTTTTCCTCCCAAACAGATCACCATGTAGGAGACCTTGTCAAACTCAGAGAAAGCCAGGTCAAGGCAACGAGCACAGTCCCGAATGAACTGCCTGCAGCTGGCCAGGTCGCCGAAATACAGTGGAGTGAAAAACTATTTGCCCCTTCCTGATTTCTTATTCTTTTGCATGTTTGTCACAAAATGTTTCTGATTATCAAACACATTTAACCATTAGTCAAAGATAACACAAGTTAAAAGTTCAACTTTTGTCTCATCAGTCCACAAGGTATTTTCCCAAAAGTCTTGGCAATCATTGAGATGTTTCTTAGCAAAATTGAGACGAGCTATAATGTTCTTTTTGCTTAACAGTGGTTTGCGTCTTGGAAATCTGCCATGCAGGCCATTTCTGCCCAGTCTCTTTCTTATGGTGGAATCGTGAACACTGACCTTAATTGAGGCAAGTGAGGCCTTCTAAAGAACTCTTTAGAAGTTGTCCTGGGGTCTTTTGTGACCTCTCGGATGAGTTGTCTCTGCACTCTTGGGGTAATTTTGGTCGGCCGCCCACTCCTGGGAAGGTTCACCACTGTTCCATGTTGTTGCCATTTGTGGATAATGGCTCTCACTGTGGTTCGCTGGAGTCCCAAAGCTTTGGAAATGGCTTTACAACCTTCACCAGACTGATAGATCTCAATTACTTTTGTTCTCATTTATTCTTTAATTTCTTTGGATCTTGGCATGATGTCTAGCTTTTGAGGTGCTTTTGGTCTACTTCTCTGTGTCAGGCAGCTCATATTTAAGTGATTTCTTGATTGAAACAGGTGTGGCAGTAATCAGGCATGTGGGGTGGCTACAGAAATTGAACTCAGGTGTGAAACACCACAGTTGGGTTATTTCTTAACAAGGGGGGCAATTACTTTTACACACGGGGCAATGTAGGCTTGGATTTTCTCTCCCTAAATAATAAAAACCATCATTTCAAAACTGCATTTTGTGTTTACTTGTGTTATCTTTGACTAATGGTTAAATGTGTTTGATGATCAGAAACATTTTGTGTGACAAGCATGGAAAAGAATAAGAAATCAGGAAGGGGGCAAATAGTTTTTCACACCACTGTGAAGGGGCACAGAAACCTCAGGGGAGCACCTAAGGAGAAAACCTGGAGTGGGCTGGTGAACACAAGGAGACACATAAGGGCAGGACGCAGAACATGACACAGGGATGTTTTGCTCAGACATGTGAAAAACAAGTTGCAGTAGTCTAAGTGTGAGGAGATGAAGGTGTGGATAACTGTCTCAAGTTTAGAGCGGGACAGAATGGGACTCAGCTAAGCAATGTTCCTGAGATGGAAGAAGGAAGAACGAACAAGAGAAATGACATGAGAATCCAGGGTTAGAGCTGGGTCAAAGGTCACACCAAGATTCCTGACAGAGGGATTGATGTGAGAAGAAAGCTGACCAGAGTCTCTGGCTTTGAGAACCAGCTTGTCTGGGGCACAGATGAGGATCTCAGTCTTATCTTCATTCAGCTGTAGAAAGCTCCCAGCCATCCAGGTTTTAATGGAGTCTAAGCAGGTGTGTAACAGCTGCAGCTTAGACATCTCATGGGGCTTAAAGGAGATGTACAGTTGGATGTCATCTGCGTAAAGATGGTAGGAGATTCCTTTGAAGGAGCTCGGACTCGTGGGTACATTTTATGAATGGCTGGGTCAAATGGGACTTATGGTGTAATTGCAAACATATATTGTCACAATTTTCTTCCAATCTACTCTCAAAGTTGTTTCATGTTACTAATGCATGAACATACAAGAAGAGTTTGAGACAGGTTAGAGAAAAAAAAATTCTAACTATTTTGAGAAATAAAAATTGCAGATAATGAAAGCTTTTTCAAGATTTTAATGATGTGACAGAGAGTCTGAGATGCTCGAAAAAGAAATTTGGGACCCTCACAAACTTTACTTTGGATACTTATTTGAGAAAAAGATTAACCTGATTTATCACAGACTGATTAAGAAAAAAAAATCATATAGTGTCTCTCAAGATAAAACCACAAGGCACTCAAACAAGAATTTCATTTAAAAATAGTCGTTGAGTCATATTGCGTATTTGACCTTTGTCTCAAAGGTCTCAGCAAAGGCACAAGGCATTTACCGTCTAGTCAAATTATTGAAGCATGAATTTCCAGAACACGTTCTGCTAAGCAGTTCAGATCGAGGCACACAGGAAATCAAACATAAAAGCAGAGTAAACCATCTGGAAACCTTTAAAATAAAAAAGTCACCTGCCCAATTTCCAGTTTCTTAACAAAAAATACGTCATTACCTGTGAACTCTTCATAGCCGAGATAAACAGAACTAAAAAACTGACCATTTGGATCCATGCTACCATCTTTCTCCATCTTTGTTCTCGCGTGAGCTGATGCAATCACACATGATCTTGAAATTCTCTGGTGAATTGGGGAGCATGCAGAACCAGCTGCATGGAACGCTTTAGCTGCCGTTTCTCGTCTGAAACGCACCCGGTGGGAAAGGACACTCACTGAGTTTGCGGAGAAAACGTGTTATGATACACTCTGCTTATGCATCAGGTGGATAGCCCGGATAAGATGGATTTGAGACAAAGGTCAGATACACAATATGACTCAACGACTATTTTTAAAGGAAATTCTTGTTTGACATTTTATTTTTGTGCACAAAATAAAAAATTCCAGCAAGATAAGAGCAAAGTCCTCGGACTTCAGGACACTCAGGGACGTTCTGAGACATTGTGAAAACTGTCACTGATGTTCTTTGGGGACTGGATTTAGCCCTTTTAAAGGTCACTGTGAAGACTTCAGTGAGTTACCAAGATAAATGTTGCATCGTGTACAACCCAAGTACTCGATTAAACACAATTCTTCATTCAAACCTTTGCGTCTCCGTCTTATTTTGATGTTGTACCTGTGATTCTTCCCTTCAGAATGTAAAATGAAGTCATGAATGAAAAAAAGCGTTACCCCCCCAAAAGGTAATGATTTGTCACAGGAGCTTTGGTTCTTAAACACACATATAATGGAGCTTCTTTTGACTGCACACTGCTATTAATTTGCAAAAAGCTCCTCAAATGACTGAAAATGAGTCTTGTAGTCATCACACGAACCCCGGTGGAGCGTGAACGCTTTGTCTCCATCAGGCCTTTCAACTCCAAGAGCCTCATCAGAAATAAAACATCCTTTCTTCCCACTTCTCTTCTTCACAGAATGTACTACCAGTTTTACAGTCAGTAATTATTATATGTTTGCACTTACTTGTCTCCGTTTATGTTCACATAACTAGGAAAAAGGAATTCAGCCTTCGAAGTAACTGAATGTCATTTTATTTTCAGCAAAAAGGATAAAAACATTGTTTGCACACTTCTGCCTCTTTAAAATAAATAATACTTATTGGTTGCACCCAACTGTAACAAAATTTTGCCACAACATGAGTATCATACAGGGTGTCCTTTTACCGTCAATATTCAAACCATACAGTTTTAAAAAAAATTGAATTTTAAATGACAATATATGCTGGACTTAGCAAACTACAGAAGCAAAATTAACTTACTTACACACCGCAACTTCAGCTTGGAAATAACTGCCATCTTAAAAACTTTTTTTTTAAACTTTCAAGTCTGGGTGAATGTCAAACACCACAGGAAGGGGTCCATTGGTGCAGCTTCTCGATGAGCCACTGACCTGGTGAAAAAACAGGACAACGAAACCCCAACAGCTGAGAAAATAGAAAGTCGGAAGTAGAAAGAGACCAAGACACGTACTACATCGCAACACCTGCAAACTGTAATGTTAGGAGAAGAGACATCATCCTGTTTCACCTTGTAGATACAGAAAACCATTTTTTATGATTCACATAACTTCCTTAGCATAAACAACTTGTTTAAACTGCACCATGAGTAGAGTTAGGAGGTATGAACGAGTCCGAGGGTAATGTGGCTCTAGATGTAAAATTTTAGAAAAAACAGCCACTATTACCATAGTTCTGAAAAGGCAGAGAAAGGAAAAAAATGTTCTCATATTTAGTACGAGCAGCCGAGTGACCACCGATTAGCTGCCAGGGGGACAGCATTTCATGAGAAACTTTTATGTTTTTTAGCACAAAGATTGCAAAGGAATGCATCAAAGCAGCAGCGTTGGGCCTGTGCCCATCACTGGAGTGAAAGGACAGGTGCCTCGTCATAAAAAAACACACACACACACACACAAAAAAAAAAATACCGCTTCAACATGTGATGCATTTTGCAGTCAACGGCTGGAATCGAGCCCAAATGTGAAACCTTTAATGTCTTTTGCACACAAGGCTTCCTCCTCAGTCGAGCCACTTTTTGAAGTCTGTGTCAAAACTCGCCATAGCACGCTTTTGAAAATCCATACAGGCAGGTAAACAAACCAAAAATCTTTGAAGTCAAAGAGTTTTTTGCTCAATCTCTTGTGTTGTCTTTGAATCTCTTTCCTCCGATGCACTAAGGCGGACAAAATGGTTTTCCTTGACAATATATTACTTGGATGTTTTAGAGTTTAGGAGGAATGCTTCGTGGGCTATGAGAATACGCCGCTGCTGTCACTGTTGCCATAAAGATCGGCCAGCTTTTTAAAGCGTGGTCCCCAATTGCTCAGATAGTCGTAGTTCTGATCCGAGTCTGTACTTAGAGACTCCAGAGAGCTTAGTGACTCGGCCACAGAGCCGCTGCCTTCAAAAGCATACGTCTGCAGAGAGTCGTACGGAGGTGCTGTTGGGTCCACGTCGGCATCCTTCAACCGCTCCCAAATAAACTCCCGAAACACCACGTTCTCCGGCAGGGACTTGTAGGGTGGGCGAGACACTGAGGTGTAATGAAAAAATGTGGGAGTATCTGGTGTGACGTCCCGCCGTACACTAGGATCTCGGACGATGTTGAGGTTGCGTAGGGTGACCATGTCAAAGGCCTCCGTGTCTTCCTCTCCTCCTCCCTCGTCATCATAACGGACAATGTTCTCCCTGATGTCCCTCTCCTCATCAAGAATAAGAGGCTGCTTCCTCCTGCGGCGCATCGTCACAATTAGCAGAACCATCACTGAAAAGAAAGAGAAAGACCTGAGTCAATGGATGGTGACCATTCTGAGTGAATCAGTCAACTGAAATGACGATTGTCTTTCCTTATTTGGAATTTTAAATATTTTACAAGAAAAGAAAGTTAAGAAAAAAATGAAAACATTATTTTAAATTAGGATTTTGTTTTTAAATTGACTTCTACATTAAGTGACAAGTATTTCACATGTTGAGAGAATTTTGTTGCATTTTGGCCATGTATGCTAACTAAGCTACAAATGTTTTCTGATCTGAAAGAATCTTGCAACATGTGGAAAATATTTACATTCAACATAGTTGCAGGAAGTCAGACACATGTTGCAATACAAGCAAGACAAGCCAAGCTCTTGTCTGGCTCTACTTTTTTGCAGATGATATGCTGTGTTACATGACAGATGCATCGTCACAAGGTAGCACACTGGGCCCACAGGTTGATTTAAAGACATTTATACATATTTATCAAAGTCAAAATTCTCCATGAGTAAAAAATAAAAGTGAAAACAAAAAATTTATTGCCACATTTTGAAATCAACTTGTAGACAATGGTTGCCAATTTACATCAAACCACTTCATGCTTTAAAGTGTCCAGATGGAAGTATCACAAACCTAATAACTGACAAAAACAAGACCCTTCACCCAAGGCTTGCTTTTCTTATATCAAGATCTTTAACACACACACACACACACACACACACACACACACACACACACACACACACACACACACACACACACGCGCGCACACACACACGCACACACGCACACACACACGCACACACACACACACGCACACACACACACACACACACACACACACACACACACACACACACACACACTTCAGTCACACTTAATCACTGTTGTTGTCCTTTTGCAAAGAAAATGTTGAAAATTGAAATATTGGTAAGAGACATTACGAGTCGACAATATCAGTCATATCAAACATATTTCATATTTCTGGTTATAAAGGCTTATGGGTAAATTTACTGTTTGACGGAGTAATGGCAAAAAGCTGTCATTCAGTAGCCTCAGTTTAGAGAGATGGCTTTCAGTTTTGACCAGACTGATGAGCTGACATCTAGTGTATCATTACAATATAAAAAAAAAATACATTGTTAAAAATTCTATGTGAACACAAGCATATAAACCCATACACCATTAGTTTATGTGCTTTTAGAGAATCGTATTAAGTGCTAGCTACTCTTTGTGCTAATTTATCTTGCAAAACTGCTAAATAATTCTGAAGAGCTGAAATTAGACTAAAAACTGCGTTTTGAGTTTTGAATTTAAGAGGTCAGCTGTACATTTTGCCTTTGACTTGTTTGAACTAGCCCAGGAACCTGCAACCTTTACAGCTACTAGTGCAATATTCTACTCAAATGCTCCAAAACAGGCACATTATTATTTAACATTTATTATTATTACTATTATTATTATTATTATTATTATTATTATTATTATTAACATTTCTTTAAATTTCCACTTAGAAAGCCTTAACTGTGAACAAACAGCTAATAATTGTAGAAAAACACTAAAACTAAGAACTCAGAATGGTTGCAGAAGATGCCAAAAAGATTTATGGTGGAAAAAGGGTGCTGACAGTCATGAATAAACAGTCTAAATATTAAGCTGAGTGCGCAGAGCGGAGCCTTTGATGTGATAGACTGTAATATGCCTGTTTGTGTTTTCCACCACCCACATTTTGCTTTCAGACTTGTTCACAACTCCACCAAAAAGGAATCCATGGGCCTCTGAGATGGTACCGAAGCCCTCCTCCACTCCCTGCTCCCTCTCCTATACATTATTGCTAAAAATAACCCCATGCCCAAGCAAACTGGCAAATGTCTAATGATCCTCTATCCATCAATGTCAACCTGGTGCCAGTGAAATATTGTTCCATGGGTCCATATTTCTTTTCCTGCTCTAGCTGCAGAGAGGGAGGCCCTGGAACCAGGATTCAAACGCCTCTTCATGCTCCTTAATAACGGGGAGAGGAGAGCGTCAGCAGAGGAATGGGCAGCTCTCATATCATACAAACGTAGATCTGATATCACCAGTTTGGGGGAAATAAAACCTGGAAAAGTCCCTGGGGTCAAATAGCCCTTCTCCAGGAAAGCCGCAACACTTTTAAGGATACAAAACACAATGCTAAACACTTTTGTGTGAGATTGTTTCCTCGTATTTCAGCCATCCGATACAGCGAAAGACAGCTAAATAGAATATTCCTGGTGCATTCCAGCAAAGCTCTTTAATGCTTAGAAGGCAACCGCGATGCATCAGGGACTGGAAATGGGCCAACAACATCCAGTTACGATCTTCTAGGCTGAGCAGGTGGATGCCCGAGAATACAAATGGCGCGTGTCAGACGACGGGAGTTTTTGTAAGACATGATTTCCGGCTCAGGCAGTTTAGCAGAAAGCGGCGCGCCACTGGTACGACAGGAAGCTCACGCCTCACTCTGGAGCACATGTACTGAAGATGTAAACCAGACAAACAGCAGAAGAAAGGCGGATCAATTTGGTGCTACAAAGGCTTTTGCTGTAATTGAATTGTTTAAATGATCTACCCCACACAATCGATAGTGAACAAGGTGAAATTTCTCTGCTGCCCTTTTCTTACCAGCAGGCATCACTTTCTCATTAGAGTATTTCTATATGTGCTGTGTGATGCAGGGCAACATGGGACTGATTATTTACTCACTTTGTAACCCCCCTCCTTCCTCACACACACACACACACCTAGTTTGTGTGTCTGTGCTGCAGTGCTGTTTAATAGAGATGTATTAATCAGCAGCTCTGACACAGTCAGATACAGAAGGAGGCGTCCGCTCCGTGTTGCGTTTCTGAACCGCCACCTCACAGCTGCACGCGTTTACTCATTCTGCTGAACTTTCAGTTGAGCTGTGGTCTTTTACATGATTTGTTTCTGTCCATAAATAGAAAGTTTCCTGCACCACACTGTTGATAAGATTTGGAAAGTGAAAACAAAAATGTTCCCACTGAATGAAATGATAGTGAAATGTTATCTGGGACCAGCAAATACTGTAAGAGGCAGCGAAAAGGACATATTTGGTTTTTACTTTACAAACATGATTGTCCAGGTGGAGGCAGAGATTAGTGATAGGACTTATGTTTTTTTCATGTGAGCCGTTCATTAGTCAGTCGTTTACCACAAAGAGCCGTTCAAAAGACTGGCTCCTTTGAACGAAGTGAAGCCAAGAGAGCGGGGTGGGGTGTGTGTGGTATTAAGAGCAACGTGTTCCTCCCCTGTCCGTGAGGGCGCACGGTGTTGGGTAGCGTTCCTCCTGCGTCCGTCAGGGCAGTGGGTGGGGTATGAGCAGGTGCAGTTTCCTGACTTCCGGGGAGGTTTGTTACCGGAAGACAAGATGAACGGCTCTCTACAGGGACTTGGCTTTCATCATTCACTTTGAAATCTCGTTCAAAAGATTGGATTCATTCGTGAACGTCACATCACTACCCCAAAGCTGTTCTGTCTCGCGGAGAAGGTAATTTGTGTGCATCTGTGTGAAACACGCATAGGAAAAAAAAAATGACAGAAAGAACGGCTTTTTCTCCGCAGAAAGGCTGGGCTCTCCCTTAGAGATAGGGTGAGAAGCTCGGTCATCCGGGAGGGGCTCGAAGTAGATTCGCTGCTCCTCAACATCGAGACGAGCCAGTTGAGGTGGCTCGAGCATCTGGTCAGGATGCCTTCTGGATGCCTCGCTGGAGAGGTTTTCCGGGCATGTCCAACCAGGAGGAGGCCTAAATGTAGACCCAGGACACGTTGGAGGGACTATGTCTCTCACCTGGCCAGGGAACGCCTTGGGATTCCCCCGGAGGAGCTGGCCCAAGTGTCTGGGGCAGGGGTCGGCAACCCGCGGCTCTGGAGCCTCATGCGGCTCTTCCATCCATCTGATGTTGCTCTCTGTGCTTGTAAAATAATGAATGGATATTTAAATAAAAAGCTTTATATTTTACTGCATTAATTTTATATCTGTATGCCAATTCTAAATGTAACAATTGTCTGCGTAAACCTGAACGGGTCCAACCCGGTCTTATTGTGAGACCGGGTTGATGCGTCACGCTTGTGCTTTCTGAGCTGAAGAGGATGTGAGATTCTGGGATTCTCCTCAGACGGCTCCTGGATGTGTCGCCACATTGGAGACAGGAACAAGTGCTATTCAGCCAAAGTTTCATAATCAAGGAACATTTTCTAAGTGACAAGTCTCTCTGAAAGACAGGGTTTGGAAAACGCTCGCTTCAGTCGGAGGAATCTTCCTGCATGCGCTCTGGTTCTGCGACGCGTTCCATGCCCCTCTCCACATCTTCAGCTCGCTGTGCACCGTACATAAGCGCTGACAGCGAGCGGCGCTGAGCGGTGTCCAGCTCAGATGTTCAGATGGGAATCTTTTCTTGAGCGATTTAGCTACATCTGCGATGTGCGAATAAAATGTCAGTTCGTCTGCATGCATCGGGGTAATTCTTTCTATTCTTTCTCCGTCAAAATAAACGGTCAAATACGGGAACTGTCCGGTCAACACAAGCCCTGCTTTTAACTGTTCTGTTTTCTTGTGAAAATTGTTGCAAAGAGATAAAATTTAACCAGAGCCATATATCCGTCACTGTAAATGAGGGAAAAACAAAATGATCAGATCCTTTTCTGACCTTCCCCACCTACAAAGTTTAATTACAACTATCAAACGTGACAGAGCCTGGATTTGTTTTCTGAACAGTCTAAACATGTTTTAAAAAGAAACGTATGACAAAAGTGGCATCTGCTCAGTAAAACCACCAACAGGGTGAAAAATATCAAAATATTGTAGGCAGAGACAGGCTACAACTTCTGGATCCACTTTATATAAATCGTTTTATTGATTATCGTCTTATGAAAGATAACTCTGATGTACACGAGCGACCGGTACTGGTTGCTGTTACCTGTTGTGATTGGTTAAAGCAGCTCTCTGCTGTCTGAGGGTAGGCCCCGCCCACAACGCCACAGCTACTGTGGCTCCGAGTGTTTTCTTTACTGTGGGAAACGGGTAATAATGGCTCTTTGATGGGAACAGGTTGCCAACCCCTGGGCTGGGGAGACGGGAGTCTGGGCCTCTCGACTTAGGCTACTGCCCCCGTGACCCGACTCCGGATATGCGGATGAAAATGGATGGATGGATGATAAAACTTCTCAGTTTAGAAGCAAAAGTCGAGTTGTCCTTTATCAAGAATAGCAATGGGTACCGAATTCGGTACTTTTTAAGGTACCGACCGAATTCCATAGTACCGACTGAGCACCGATTCACGTCATTTGAAACTGTGCCTCGTTTAGGTACCCATCCTTAATAATGAGAACTTGCCTAGACAGCTGCGCATGCGCAAGAGCGTTGTGTTGTCGGTCACTGCGAGCGAGTTGTAAACAGAGCAGCATGGTAGAAAGAATGCACGCTAAAGCTTGGGTCCACTTCACTAAATGTGATGGGTAACTGGGTGATGATGAAACCAGCGACAACGATCTAAGTGAGACATCCTCATCTTAATCTGCTCCGGTAGGTAAATAAAATGTTTAAGATAACGTTAGCTTGATATGTTAGCTTACGTTTCGCTAATGGTGCGTTCGCTTTCTCCTCGGAACTTCGACTTTCCGACTAGAAGAACATGAATGCGCTCTAAAGTTTGTCTTCACTTTATTAAATGCGACGGGTGATTGGGTGAAGATGAAACCAGCGACAACGATTTAAGTGTGAGGCATCATCGTTTTAATCTGCTCCAGCAGCTAAATAAACTGTTTAACGTTAGCTTGATAAATTAGCTTCCATTGCCACCATTGTTATCAGCTAATGGTGTGTTCGCTTTCTCCTCGGAAATTCTAACTTCCCAGTAGGAAAAATCAAATGAAAAAGGACGGCAAGAGGAATGAAGACACACAGTAAATTCAGTTCACAGTAAAGATGTTTGCTTCAGTTTAATTATCAGCTTATAAAACTACAAGGACAATGTTAAAATACAAACAGTTGTATGTTATTTATCGTGATATTTATCAAATATGGTTATTTATTGAGAAAAACATATATTTAATTATAAAAGAGAATTAAAACATTAAACACTCAAAAGTATCGAAAATTGGTACCGTTAAATACCGGTATTGATTCCTAGGTACCGGGAATTAGTACCAAATCGATTCAAATGTCAAAGGTACCCATCGCTAATCAAGAAGCCATGGATGATTGAGAACCTTCAAAAGCAAATTCGGAAGATGTTGATCCAGATATGGAGAAACTCATTCATGCGTTCACCTCCAGCAGGCTGGACTATTGCAATGGTCTTTTGACTGGTATTCCCAAAAAAGCTGTGAAGCAACTGCAGCTTTTTCCAAATGCTGCTGCTAGAGTCTTAACAAGAACCAAGAGAACCGAGCACATCACTCCTGTTCTTAAATCTCTGCACAGGCTACCAGTAAACTACAGGATCAATTTCAAAGTGCCACCACTAGTTTATAAATCACTCAGTGGCATGGGTTCAGAATACATGTTGGATCTTCTTACAGCTTGTAGAACCCCGGGCCAGAACCAAACTGAGTTTAGCTGCTTTTAGCTAGACCAATGTCCTTTAGTTCAATCTGTTGGAAATTTAGACAAAAACATTAAAAGTCAAACAAATCGAGCTCATTCCAGTTTGTATTTAACATTAAGATTGCCGTTTCTCTACTAGAATGATGAGAACAGTTTCTACAGATCTGGAGTTGAGAAACAATAAAGGGAAAGTTTGGTTGATCTAACTAAATGTGAACGTTTCAATCCCCACGAGCCCCCCCCCCCACCCACACACACACACACACACTCAGCTGTGTTTACTATAAACTTAAACTTTTTCAAAAAGCTCTGATTTCAAAAACAAAAGAAGCAACTATAATAACAAGCAACATCTGGAAATAAAGTGAGCAGGAAAACAAAAGTACTGTATCTGGTCACATAAAAGGTATCCTCACTGATAACTAAGAGGGAGGGAGTCGCCACCGCCGTCGCAGCAACAGACACATAAAATGAATCCCAATTGGAGCACACACTGGATTTAATCTTGCTCTTTAGGAATGATTCTAGAAGCTTCCTGAAGGATTCAGGAAGCTTCCCGATGTCAGCGTTAGGATCCGTCACACTGTTGACAGTACATCTGCTTCAGGACCCGAACTACCAACCGGGATTTGTGGCTTACAGAGGAAACGGTTCATCTCTGGGCTTTCAGTGTTACAAAACTAATTCACTCCTTACAGGGGGCGATATCTCCATGGCAACGTTTACAGGAAACCCAACTCACTCACTGAAGAGCAAGTAACCCGTTGTTGATCTTAGGAAAAGAAAAAGACTGCTACTGCAGTAAAGTATTCTCTCTACTATTTCTCTGAGGGTTTAGTAGTTCTGTTTGACTGAATAAGACAAAACAACAAAACACAACAGTACTGTTATTTAAATCAGATCACTGCAGAGAGACGGCGATGCCTCGTATGACGTCCTTCAGATTTTATTTCCTAGTCGGTGAAGTTTTGTTGCTTTCATCCTGCTGAGGTTCGGGTTTTCTCGGTAGAGATGCGATGCAATGATGCACAAAACGAAAACATTCAGACTTGAAGTTTTGTGTTGCCGTCCCATGAAAGTAGTTTGCAAATGGAGTAGTTGGATTTGAGTTAGGAGGTGAAAGGTGAATGCTGGCTAGGTGACCATTATCCTGCCATGTCTTAAAGCAGCAATAGCAAATCTGCTGAATAGGATTTGTTCTGTAAATTTGCTATTGCCACTTAAATGTATTGTTGAAGGGACAAAGAAAAAAAATGGTAAATTAACGGAGCTCCACAGGTTGATGGACCCTTTTTCACCTCACAAGCACTTTTTTCAATGAGCAGCTTGAAGCATTGAACAGGAGGTGTGGGGGGCTATGGCCATCAATGTGTTGTTATCATAATTAGTTTATTTTGTTGTTGTCGTCAATAAAAGTCTCCTAAAACATAATGATTGTGTTGATCCAGCTTCATAATGTGTTTCTGACATTTGTTGAAGTCTCTTTGGGGCATTTGTTTGTATTTTACCTTCATTTTCTAAAAGCTTTGAGCTATTTTTCTTGGTTCTCCCTGATGAGGTTTTTTCCTCAGGTATAAAAACGTGTTTTACACGAGTAAAGAAAAGACCAGTCCGTCAGAAAAAGCTGTAATGACAGTTTAAATAAATGTGTGTTTCTGCTACAGAGACAAATACAAGGACGCACACGGGGGACGCAAACAGAGAAGCATGAGACACAATCAGGCCTAGAGATGTTTGAAATGCGTCTGATAAGTAACTCTGAGTTTCAGATAGAAATAACTGTCTGGAGGTTTGGAGTGCTGCGTAATGTCCTAATTGGGCCTCCAGAGCACTGAGCCATACCTGACCTGTACTGAGGAGAGGGGGAGGACGGGCGGTAGATCTTAACGAGATAATGATCAGCTCAGTAGTTTAGATGTGTCTTCTAAAGTGGTTGTATCATTAAAAAAACTGAGCAAATGTGACATTTTTCAAAGCTCCGTTGTGTTCAGGCCTTTTTAGGAGCTATTAATGCAAGAAGCACAAGCTCAGTAATTAAATCTAAAAATATCAAGCTTTGATTGATGAGCACTCAGCTTATGAGCATGTAGAGTTAATGTAAATGCAGCTCTGAGTGGTTTATGGCCTGGCGGGTGAAAACAGCCCGTTTTCGATCATCTGTTATCACCGGCGCTCTCGGATAAACGAATGAATGCTGAGACACGAGGAGGAGCGGCGTTTAGGGGAAGCACTGCACATGCTACACGGGCTGCAGTTATTAGACTCTTGACGAGCCGAATCGTCGAAGCTACATGGAGTTAGTGTTCCTTTCACCTGATGAGAAAGGGAGATACTGATTGAGGAAAAGACGGGAAAGGGAGTGCGAAAAGCTGATTTGTGAGGGATGGCGTCTCAGAATGACAGAGGTGAGGCTCGATTGTCATCCTCAACAACACAATCATGTGCAATCACAGTCTCGATTGCTACCTATGGATCGAAAAAAAGGGGCTTGATGGAAAACTATCAATGGAGATAAAGAATAAAGGATCAGGAAGAGTGGACTCACACAGGCTGCTAACACGGGAGAAGGAGGAAGGCGGGGGAAGAGAGCAGGGGAAAAAAATGCTTAAAAAGGAAAAAGGGGGAAGAAGTTGCTAGTCCCATTGAGCAGAAGACAAAACTCTAGTTGAATTCAGACAAACGCCGAAACCAGACGAGTTAATGTGGAGGACATGTGGCCTGAGGACACGCCGTCTACTGCTACATATTCTCTCTGTAGCTCCTCTGATGTTATAATTTACTAAAAAAGGTGTTCTGTCACAATAAAAGGGATGAAACTACCAGGAGATTAGAATAAAAAGCTACGTTTGACCCCATCGGGCTACTGTTTGTGCCGTTTAGATCCTCCTCTTCTTTGAGTGAAAATCAGCTAAGCGTTAAGCCGTGACTCCACTCTGATGGTATTGCTTTGTCTGTGGGTTTTATGAGCAATAATGCTGCCTGGAGGTGACAGCTCTGTACTGCATCGTCTGTGCGAGGATGTTAATGAATGCTCATTTAACAAGTGTCTTTACGAACATCTCAACATATGGTGTTACGCAGCAACAGAAGCCGAGAGTCCTTGAAAAGCAATACAGTACTTACCTCCATGACCTCCTGAATTATTAGAAAGGAGGAAGAAGAAATATGATACGCGGTAGTGTATCGGTTATAAAAGCTCTTTTAGAAAATGACTGCTTTAAATGCTGACAAGGCAGATCTGGATACCAATATAACTAGAACATGTCTGATGACAGTTTGAAGGGCATGAATTCAGATGTTAGACAAGCGTAACAGGCAACAAGAACAACAGAAATGTTAAAGCTGCTAGAAGTGGCCCATTAGGGTCACTGCTGTGAGTAGGAGTGGCCTATCATAACCACCAATTGGCTCTGTAGTAAATCACCAGTGGTCTCAAAAATTACCATGGTGACCGGTCCGCGCCGAGGTGCTGAAGATAGGCATGAGCTCTATCTCAAGCGCCGTGGCGCAGCTGTTTACAACATTGTGGAGTACTTGACAACAGACATTACGACGTGGAACGGCTTTACGGCACAAACCCATTTTACCTTATCTTATATATTTATCTTAAAACATTCTAATGAAGACTTACCCATTATTAACAAATTAGTGTCTCACAAAAGTTGACGGCAAGACTGATCACGCAAAAACAAGAGTCACTTCCTGTTCTCAAGTCCGGCATGATGTTGTGACTATCGCACGGCTGTCCAAGAAGCGCTCAGCAGTGCGTCGCTTCCTGTGTGACCATTTGAGTTCCCAAAACAGCGACGCATCTGTCTTCAGTGTGCCCCAGGCTTTAGGCTCACAGTGGGAATTAGTACCTCATTAAGGTTACCATACCCACTTAGTGTCACCGTAGTAACAGTGGCTTCTATTACTATAACCATGGTAACTACCAGTAGCCCCATTAGGCTTCACCGTGGTAACTGTACTACCAATAGAAATTGTGCCTGAAAACAGTGCCAAAAAGGTGACACCTAGAAGATCGAGGTGTAAAAGCTGTTCCCCTACATGGTTTTATACGAGATATAAAAAGTTAAAAAGAATGACACCCTGTGGTCAGATTAGGGTACTACAGTCCATGTATCTAAACAAACGAGTTCATGCTGAGCAACCGTTGCCAGTTATGGATCAGCACCAGAAAGTTCTAGACGACAAGAGATTATGAGTCATACACAGTAAGTTAAGTAGATGAATACATTTCACCGTATTATTGAGTTGTTGGTTACTGAAAAAGTAGCCTGAGTGGCTAAGAGTCTGTCCACAGCGTTGCTTCTTTTAGCTGGCTAGTGTCAAATTACAAATGCCAGTGCAGACATGGCAACCCCAGGGGCTTTAGGGCAATCAATTTCCCTCTGGGATTAATAAAGTATTCTTGGATTGAATTGAATTAGATTTGATTGGCTCTGGAACCACGAAGTATGGAGGCGGGCTCACAGATTGTAAACCAAAACTACGTCCCTCTTTGGCCTTTTTTTAACGAGACAACCCCCCCCCCCCCCCCCCCCAGCCAGCTGATCATTATTCATGATAGGAAACAGACTGTTTTGAGGTTATTGCACTGCAACATTATTACTTATTCTACCTTTAAAGTATGTGGCTCTATGATTGGAAGAAAAATAGACTTGGATTCTTGAGTTGGTTGTAGATCACTTTAAATCTGTTTCTTTTCCACCTTATTTTCCACAAAGTTTGGATCAGTGAAGACTGCCTTTGGAGTGGAGGTGAACACAACTTTTGATCAGCTTGTTACAAAAAACTTCACAGGATGAGTTTCACCCTCCCCGCAGGTTCAACTAAACACAATAAAGATGCAGCAAAAACCCAGAGAGAGCCCAGAACTCCAGATCATTAATCTCTGCTGGCAGGATTTCATCACTGCTTTACTTGTAAACATCCGAGCGGCTATTCAGAGCCGGCTGACCAAGGTGACGCGTGTTTATCCGAGAGGGAGACAAGAGGGGAAGAGATCCCCCCCCCCCCCCCCCCCCAGAGATAACCTGTGAGTAAACTTAGGATGCTACTATATTCAGGCGAACCTCTTCAATCGCCTGCAGAGGAGTCCGATTGGGCTGTAAACTCTGAGGTGCACTTTGATTCGAAGCGCAGGACTGTAAATCTACATTACCTCCACTTAAATCTGAACTCCATTCTGAACTGCAGAGGCTGTTATTTTAAATGTATTCCCACTGCAGCTCAACAGACAAATGGAGCCAAGCGTGTGAGGTGGAAGTTCAGCTGGACAACGAGGAAGAGCTGCTGTGCTAATAAAGAGCGCCTAAGCTGTCAATGCACTGCCTACTCTTTAGATTTGCTAAGGGACTGGATTTTAATGGGAACACTGGGGGTGGGAGAGAGAGGAAGAGTTTAGATTTTCATGTTGCTGAGACATGTTTTTGAGCTCATTAGGTCATTGCTTGATAGTTTTTACAGATAATAATTTAGATGAAGCTTTTATCGTGCAAAGACAGATCTCGTTTTGGTTTTTATTGGATAAGTATCTGTGAAAACTGATAGCATCTCATGAGATTTACAAATTATTTCATTTCTTAATTCTAAACTGCAACATGAGCCTGTTGGGGTGCCACTGCTGCAGCTTCGTGTTGTGTGTCAGGTGTGAATGAAACAGGACCTTCTACTATATTAGGAGGGGTGATTACTAAAGGACAGTTTGCTTCTACGAGAGCCCATGAGAACAAAACTCATTTATTGATTTGTAACAAACGGTTACAAAACTTTCACTATTTATAAACGTTGTTTTACACATTTACCTCTTTGCTCATTGCCAGTGATGAAAGGGAGTCTGATGTGCTTGTCATTATGCTGGAGCTTGTGCTTCCAGGGATTTTTGACCCTAATGGCCACCCATTGGTAAGGTCTTACTCAAACACAAAAATAATGCTTGCTTGCAGTTATTTAGCTATGTACTGTTCCTTATCGCCAGGGTAAATATCCATCATCACATGAAGCAGGATTAGTTCAGTCCTCCCAAAAATAAATAAATAAATAAATAAATAAATAAATAAATAATAAATAAATAAATAAAAACCTCCTGGTGGAGATTCTAAGTACTGCAGGTGGCCAGTGCCAATTTTCTTTTCTCTTTTATTTCTTCCTTCTTCCTGTGTTTTTATAAATAGTATAAAGAAAACTAAATGTAGTGAAAACGCTGCTCCTGAAACCTGATAATAAAGTTCTGCTGTGATCTCTGCAGCAGCGAGACAAACAAACTGTAGTAATACCACCTCATATTTCCCTCACTGGGGGTCATGCCGGTCTTACCCAGAAGAGTGATGATGCAGCCCAGAATAGCCAGGAGGGCGCCGGTACTCAGACCAGTGGCCGTGTAGGCCACCGCTCCACATGACAAGGTCTCGCCGTTTGAGTCACACTCACACACACGCACCGAGAGTGTGTTTGTGCTGCTGAGGGCTGGACTTCCACTGTCTGTAATCAACACGGGTAGGCGATAAACAGGCTGCTCGCTCCTTCTGAAGCCACCTCTCTTCGTCAGTATGGACGCCGTGTTGTCTGTAAAGCACAAATGTCATATGTATTCATCACATACATTCACATATATATCTACATCTGACAAGCTGAGAGCTTAACCTCTAATGGAGCCGGTACTTTTGTTGTACACTACAGGATTATCAGCATAAATGCTTACAGATGGTGTCATTAACACTGTTCATTATAAGACACGCTGCAGCGTCTCTGTCTGGTCTTTGCCACCTGTTGGCTAATAACAGCTTTGCTTTGATGGCTAAAAAAATCTAATCTCAGCGTATGAAAGAAAGAGACCGAGAGCAAAACAAGCAACCATTACAGGAGCAACAAAAGCGTTTCATGACAGCTATATCAATAGATGGAGATGCACTCTCAAACAGAGCAGTCGTGATTGAAATGCAGATGTTGAAGCCTTGAAGGTCGATTCTTTTGTCTGGGCGGTATTCAGATTTCATTCAGATGGCAAAGGGAAAAATGTGACATTATACTTATAACGAAACAGACCTTGTTATATGTTGTCCCAAACTGCTAATATCGGCGTGCTGCTGAGACAGTTCCTGACTTATTTACAGGGAATTTCATCCTTTTAGTGTCAGACTTTAGTGGGGTTTGCTGTTACCGTTCATCCCAAAGCTCGTAATTAGGATGAAAGACAAAGGTCCAGGCCAGTCCAGTCCAAAGCGCAGCTCGGGGGCCATGTGTGGCCCTCGGAGGGATGTTGTGTGGCCCCCATTTGCACATCTCGAGTGGATACATATTTCTCTCTCCAACAGATTTTTTTAACATATTCATGTACAGATGTGCACAGATATGAGGCCTATTTTTGAGCAGGACAGATAAATACATTTTTGTATTTTCTAAATACAAGTTGCAAATTTCTGTGGCCCCCTTTAGAAACGTTTGGACATCTATGGACTAGACTTCCAACATATACAGCAACTAATCAGAGAAATGTAACATGTAAGATAAAACTGAAAAAAAAAAACCCTGCCCCTTAGTGGCTGGTTTCAGGACAACTTTTAAGCCCCGCCCTCTGCATGTAAACAAATGAAACATCATCTGTGCTAAAAGATTTGAATACATCTGAGGTCTTTTGTGTGTTGTTCTTTCCTTGCTTCTGTATTTTCAGATATTTATTTTTGTAAATAAATAAACGCCACATTGTGCAGGTGAGTAGGTGGGGCTTTCAAACCCACATCTAGGGTGGCTCGTGTGCTTTAGTAGATGTGATTCAAAACCTGTGGTTTGGAGACTTGGAAATGGTTAAAAAGTCACCGAAAACCTGAAAGGTTTTACGAGGACATGTATGCACGTTACCTGTTCTTCTAGTCCCTAAATGTCACCTTGTGTTTTAATTCTCAAAGCTCTTGGCCCCCTTAACGTTGAATTAAGACCCCTGACTGAATGTAGTGGATGATGACGCTCAAATGCTCCTAATCTGTCCCTAAAAGGTCAAACTGCTAAAGTTCCCACTAATACCGTACCATGTATGCACCAACCTCTGATTCTTCCCCAAGCTCAACATCCTCATTGCCGAATGTAGATGCGCTCAAGAAGATGCCACACTATCATGACTCTGATTGCACGATGGGTTTGTAATCATTGTGGCCAGTCCAGACCATACGCACACTCCACCTAAAGGGAGCCTAAGTCTACTTCCACGTAATGGGTCCTCGGAAGAACGAAACAATGAATGCAAGTCAACGGAGCTAAAAACGCTATTTTCTAATCCGCTCTGCCTTACGCCCAGGATCACACATATGTTGTACTGCAATTTAATGGAAAAGTAATGATGAGTGTTTCGACCACGCCAGTCACGTACTTTGAGATTTATCCGCTTATAAAAGTCCGTAATTAGCATGACTACAAACTAGAAATCGGCATGTCGCACATGTGACGTCACCACATAATCTCCTCTCCTCTAGCGTAGCTGCTACTTACCAAATGGCCAGATTTATGGTGGTTCTTTCCTCCTGTGGGAAGTTTGCTGAACTTACAGCCATTTTCCCTCAGTTTTCCCTGTGTCTGGTTTGATGACGTCACTTTCATCAAAAAACCTAAAATAGCGTTTCCCCCGTTTGACAATAAGCTCGTTCTTGGTATCAAAGTGCTTCTTTAAAAATCACAGACATATGTGAAATCCATGGCACAAAACAAGCGGAATTGGAAAATAGCGTTTTTAGCCCCGCTGACTTGCATTTATTTTGTCGTTCTTCCGGGGACCCATGACGCGGAAGTAGGTGGGCGTGACTTAGGCTTCCTATAGGACTGCCACTACTATGATCAAACACCATCATGACCTCACTATGGAAGTTTTGTTTGAGCTAGCACATGTAATACTGAGCCTATGCATTTTTAGAGTCATCATCCCGAGTGAAGGGGGTGCTGAAGTCAATCCCGAGAACTAAACTTTATGAGGTACTTCTAGCTAATACCCCTGTTGTCTTCAGAACATCCTGAATCTCACAAAGCGTTGATCTAAAGCAGGATAGATCCATGCTTTACCAAATTCTGACCCAACCATTTGAATTCTGCTGCTGAAACTAAGACTCTTCAAACCAGGAAACGTTTTTCAGGTTCCTGATGTGCGAATTGCAGCTGGTTTTTTATTTATGTTCCCATTTTCACACAGTATTTTATTTTGTAATTCTGAAAATGTGTATATATATCCAATAATTAGATATTTGAATATTTTATTTTACTTTTTTCCGCCTGTTGTGGATGTAATTGCTGCTGTGACACTAACATTTTCCCACTGGGGGACGAAAAAGGAATTTTCTATTCTATTTTTTATAATAAAACAAGTCTGACTATTATCCTCTAACCTCTGACACCTACAACACACAACTGCTGCTCACTGAATATTTCATTCTTTCTTCTGGACCATTCTCTGTAAACTAAAATGAAAATCCCAGCAGATCAGCTATTTCTGAAATACTCAGACCAACCACCATGTTCTACGTCCCTTAAATCTTCCTCGTTTCACTGCTCAATTAAAAATTCTGCAGGTCATCCCGATGCCTAAACTTCCTCTGAAAGATTTATTGCCACACATATAAAGCAACAAGCTACCAAAAAACTCTGTTCAGTTTAAATAACTAATCTGCAGCTAATTCAAACATCCACGTCTGTGCTCGTGGATTACGCCCTCTCAACCAGACTGCTGCACCTTGTGAAAGGTAACACGACAACGTCAAACAATCACCCACACATGTGGGCAAACACTCATCGAAGAACATCATCTTATGGAGTATATCAGCTCGGAACAGCTTTCTTTTTCTTTCTAAGCGGCGGGGATTTGTAATGATGAAGTCAAACACAAGTCCCAGGAGTCTTTAAAGCTATACACAAATTAAAATTAAGTTTTTCACCCACTTTTGATGTGTGGGTGGCTACTGGCATTAAAGGGATGGTTTGAAGTGTTTTTTTTTTATGTGGATTATTGATAAACAAAAAGGAGAATGCATTGAGTGTGTGTTTTAGAAGTGAATTATAACCTGAGGAGTGGGCAGAAAGTCAACGGCATAGGCAGGTTTGATTCAAAGGAAGTCAGCAGCTAACAGACCGTTCCTATCGCACCCAGATTCTGAAGTCTCCTTTCAATATTACTACAGCTTATTCGCTTCACCAGCTGCCGTCTAAAGGTCTGAGCTGACACTTCCAGCATTGATAAAAACATTTGCACTTCCTACATTTAAGGTGATGGGGTTTCTCGTTTACACCCACATTAAAAAAAACTGCTGTTGATCAAAATATGATGTTATAACAAATAATCTTCAGTATTTCTTGGTGATTGTAAACATCACTGTGAGAGACAAGCTACACACACACACACACACACACACACACACACACACACACACACACACACACACACACACACGAGAAACATTTTGAACAGTTATTATTGTATTTGCTATAGAAAGCTTTTCCTCAGTCTGGAGGAACAGAGTTTAATTCTGACCAGATTGATGAGCTAAAGGCTAGTACAAGTGGAACCAAGATCATAGAGGAATACTGCCATATTTAAATGACTCCAGTTTTATTTAAACCTTTTGCACCTTCACAGAAAAAATAATTCCAAACACAAACAGTATTAGCCACTAGCACATCTGGCACAGCCTGGGGCATCATAATTTTTTTGCAAACGTAGCCATGTAATGCTAAACTTAGGTTTCCACTTCTGCCCTATGGCTGTTTCTCAAACTGAGGCCATTTAAGGAGCCACCTTAAACAGGCAAGATATTAATTATAAGTTAATATTAGCTACCAATTAGAAAACGTTAGTTTTGGTCATTTAGGGAATATAATAGATACAAATTATTTGTTATTTCTACACACATCTGGCATGCACAATGGTGCTGTGTAGCCATAACTACCATAACAATGTCACGTTGTTGGAGGGCATTATTAAGCATTAATAAACAAAGGATCCCTTTATTAAAGTTCTTTAGGACATTATTAAGCATTAGGGTCCCTTTAATAATGTTAGTTGGTGCATTAATAAGCATTAATAAACAAAGGGTCTCTGTATTAGCATGACTTGGTGCATTTATAAACATTAACGAACAAAAGGTCCCTTAATTAAAGTTCTTTAGGGCACTATTAAGCATTATTAAACAAATGGCCCCCTTTTTAAAGTTACTTGGTGTATTATTAAACAAAGGGTCCCTTCATTAACTTTACTTGGTGCATTAGTAAGCATTAATAAACAAAAAGTCCCTTTATTAAAGTTCTTTAGGGCATTATTAGGCCTTAATTTAAAAAAGGATCTGATTATTAACATTATTTGGTGCAATATTAAGCATTAATAGACAAAGGGGCTATTAATTAAAGTTATTTAGGGCATTATTAAGCACTAATAAACAGAGGGTCCCTTTATTAATGTAACTTGGTGCATTATTACGCATTAATAAACAAGTGGCCCCTTATTAACGTTACTTGATGCATTATTAAGCATTAGTACACAAAGGGGCTATTTATTAAAGTTCTTTAAGGCATTATTAAACATTAATAAACAGTGTCCCTTATTAACATTACTTGGTGCATTATTAAA